>NW_026647534.1:0-27000 GCF_950295315.1 Erinaceus europaeus | reverse complement strand
AGGTTCTATGTACATAAGTTGCAGGTAAGGCTGACTACCTTGACACCCATGCTCTGAGACAACTACAGGTGAGCTCTGAGCACACACAGACACACACACACAGAGACAGACACACACACACACACACATTCATTACTGTCAGGTCTGGTAGTACAGCATATGGTGAAGACTGGTGCTGCCTGGGGTCTGTGGGCATGAGAGCTGGTGCCTTACAATCTCTAAAAGCCAGCTTTGAACCTGTCATCAATGAACACAGTGTAGGAGGTTTTTTAATTCTGGTATCTTTCCAACTCATCTTTTTCTCTTCTCGCCTTCTCTAACTCTCACATTCTCGGGCTGGATGGGGCGTGTCCCTGGGACAACAGGCCAATCAGAGTTGAGCTGATGTGGCTGGTGGGCGGGCCTTCCAGAGGCTGCCCAATGTGCCTGCTCCAAGGCCGTGTTGGAGGTGCTCAAGGCCGCTGGCTAATCACTGACTAGGTGCCCGGACTCTCCTGGGCTTGTCAGAGCACACTGGCCAATGAGATTGCTGGCATATTTATATATTTAGTCAGGTATCACATGAGGGTCATTTCTTCTTTTTGATATATTTTCTCTTATATTTGAAGGGAACTGTTGACACACAATACATTTCCTGGGGCAAATACTACACACATATGGTGAATGCTTGGGTTGTCTGGGGTTTGTGGACATTAGAGCTGCTGCCTTACAATCTCTAAACCCAGGTTAGAACCTGTCATGAATGAACACAGTCTAGGGAGTTTTTGACTTCTGGTCTATTTCCAACTCCTCTATTTCTTTTCTCACCTTCTCTGTCTCTGACTCTCACAGGCTCTCACTCACTCTGTCTGCACTCAGTAATATTTTACTTATATCCTTATATTATTGACAGGCCCAGATATACAAAGAGAGTTGCCAGAGCACTGCTGATTTCTGGCTTGTTTTGTTGGTAATTTTACCTAGGCTACTGGAGTCTCAGCTTTGTAAGTCTCTCTGACACAAGCCATATTCTGTCTCCTCATATCCATGAAGTATCTCTCAGACTTTATAATAAAGATATACATCCATATACATATATATCTGTCATTTTTAGAATTGTCGACCTATGGTCTTCCTGTGGTTATTATTATTTTGTTATTTTTTCAAATCCTCCTAGATCATCCCCATATATTTGCATGTTATGTATATATTTAGTCTGAAATCACATGAGGGGTCATTTCTTCTGCCTGGTAGATTTTCTCTTATAGTTGAAGGGAACTTTTGACACACAATACATTTCCTTTTGCAGATGCTACACACTACTACAACTACTACTGCACTGTTATTGACAGTGACATCCAATGCACAATGGATTAGTATTGCATGGCTCTAAAGAATGTTCCCTATTTAACCTACAATGTTTTTAACCTCACAAATATATATTCTCTTCTTTCATGGGGGAGGAATGGTTTACAGTCAACAGTTACATGTAATAGTTTGCACGGGGGTAATTTTTGCCACTTTCCCTGTATTTCTGTACATCATTTGTAACTTTCTTATTGAGGAGAAGGAAACAGTCATAAATTGAGAGAGCAGGGCCCAAGCAGGAAGAGAGACAGAGAGACAGCTGCAGCTCTGATTTGCCAGTAGTCCAGCTTTTCCCTAGCTGGGTAAGTGGTGACCAGGGGCTCAAAATGGGGTCCTGGGCATCCACATACTTCTCTGGCATTCTTGCTTAGCCAGAGTCAGGGCTAGCTGGCTTGCCCTGAACAGCTAGGTTCTCTGTAAACAAGCTGAAGGTGAGGCTGGCTACCTTGACAGCCACGCTCCGAGACTACTACAGCTGAGCTCTGAGCACACAGAGACACACACAGACACACAAACACACATACACACACACACATTACTGTTTGGTCTGGTAGTACAGCAAATGGTGAAGGCTGGGGCTGTCTGGGGTTTGTGGGCTTGAGAGCTGCTGTCTTACAATCTCTACAAGCCAGGTTTGAACCTGTCATCAATGAACACATTGTAGGAGGTTTTTGAATTCTGGTCTCTTTGCAACTCATCTTTTTCTCTTATCACCTTCTCTGTCCCTAACTCTCACATGCTCTCACACACTCTGTCTTCACACATTAATATTTTAATTATATAATTATTTTACTGACAGTACCAGATATACAAATAGATTTACCAGAGCACTGCTGATCTCTGGCTTGTTGTGTTGGCGATTTCACCTAGGCTACTGAAGCCTCAGTTTGTAAGTCTTTCTGACACAAGCCATATTCTCCTCGATTCCATGCCAGTATCACTCAGAGATTATAATAAAGATATACATATATATATATACATATATATTTATATATCTGTCATTTTTAGAATTGTCTACCTATGTATTTGACCTTAATTCAGAATTACCACATTTATAACAGCCTAGTTTTTCAGAAATAATTGGCCATATAGTTGGAGCAGAATTTGGTACAATTATAAATAAAAGAACATTCCAGTAGCATTTCTAATCGTGTTTCTATCAGCATGCTTATTGTAATTATCTTAGCCCAGAACTTCCCTCCTTTTTCTAGTGTAAGCTTCAATAAGTATGTGTTTGTTTTCTTTTTCCAGAAATCTTAATTTCCCTGGACCCTGAAGTGTTAGGGAATTTTTGAAGCAGCCCTCTGTTTCTCAGCAGATGGTTTCTATGTTTCTGCTGTAATCAGGTCATCTTGGGGTTTTTGTCTTTATTTTTGTTTTATTTTTTTCAAGTCCTCCTAGATCATCCCCATTTATTTGCATATTTATTTATTTAGTTAGGTATCACATGAGTGGTCATTTCTTCTGCTTGATAGATTTTCTCTTATAATTGAAGGGAACTTTTGACGCAAAATACATTTCCTGGGGAAATACTACACACATATGGTGAAGGTTTGGGTTGTCAGGGGTCTGTGGGCATGAGAGCTGCTACCTATAATCTCTACAAGCCAGGTTTGAACCTGTCATGAATGAACACAGTGTAGGAGGTTTTTGAATTCTGGTCTCTTTCCAACTCATCTATTTCTCTTCTTGCCTTCTCTGTCCCTAACTCTCACATGCTCTCACACACTGTCTTCAATCATTAATATTTTACTTATATACTTATTTTACTAACAGTCCCAGATATACAAAGAGAGTTACCAGAGCACTGCTGAGCTCTGGCTTGTTGTGTTGGCTATTTCACCTAGGCTACAGGAGCCTCAGTTTGTAAGTATTTCTGACACAAGCCATATTCTGTCTCCTCATTTCTATGCCAGTATCACTCAGAGTTTTTAATAAAGATATACATACATATATATATATATACATATATATTTATATATTTGTCATTTTTTGAATTGTCAACCTATGTATTTGACCTTAATTCAGAATTACCACATTTATAACAGCCTAGTTTTTAGAAATAATTAGCCATATAGATGGCACAGCATTTAATTCAAATATAAATAATAGAACTTTCCAGTAGAGTTTCTAATCGTGTTTCTCTCAGCATCCTTATTGTAATTATCATAGCCCAGAACTTCCCTCCTTTTTCTAGTATAAGCTTCAGTACCTATGTGTTTGTTTTCTTTTTCTGGAAATCTTAATTTCCTTGGACCCTGAAGTGTTAGGAAATTTTTGAAGCAGCCCTCTGTTTCTCAGCAGATGGTTTCTATGTTTCTGCTGTAATCAGGTCTTTTTGTGGTGTTTGTTTTCATTTTTTAAATTTTTTCAAGTCCTCCTAGATCATCCCCATTTATTTGCATATTTATTTATTTAGTCAGGTATCACATGAGGGGTCATTTCTTCTGCTTCATAGATTTTACCTTATAATTGAAGGAACCTTTTGACGCACAATACATTTCCTGGGGCAAATACTACACAAATATGGTGAAGGCTTGGGTTGTCTTGGGTCTGTGTGCATTAGAGCTGCTGCCTTACAATTTCTACAAGCCAGGTTTGAACCTGTCATGAATGAACACAGTCTAGGGGGTTTTGACTTCTGGTCTATTTCCAGCTCTTCAATTTCCCTTCTAGCCTTCTCTGTATCTGACTCTCACAGGCTCTCACTCACTCTGTCTGCACTCAGTAATATTTTACTTATATCCTTATTTTATTGACAGGCCCATATATACAAAGAGAGTTACCTGCTGAGCTCTGGCTTTTTTTTGTTGGTGTTTTCATCAAGGCTACTTGAGCCTCAGCTTTGTAATTCTCTCTGACACAAGCCATATTCTGTCTCCTCATATCCATGGCAGTATCTCTCAGAGTTTATAATAAAGACATATATATATATATATATATATATATATATATATATATATATATATATCTGCCATTTTTGGAATTATCAACCTATGTAATTGATCTAAATCAGAATTAACACATTTAGCTTCCTTTTCATTAATAATTGGCCACATAGCTGGAGCAGGACTAAATACAATTATAAATAATAGAACCTTCCAGTAGCAATTCTAATAGAATTTCTATCAGCATCCTTATTGTAATTATCATAGTACAGAACTCACCTCCTTTCTCTAGCGTAAGCTTCAATACATATGAGTTTCTTTTCATTCTCCTGAAATCTTAATTTCCCTGGACTCTGAAGTGTCTTGGAATTTGTGAAGCAGCCCTCTGATTCTCAGCAGATGGTATCTATGTTTCTGCTGTAATCAGGTCTTCTTGTGCTTTTTGTTTTTATTTTTCATTCTTTTCAAATCCTCCTAGATCATCCCCATTTATTTACATATTTATTTATTTATTTAGTCCTATATTACATGAGGGGTCATTTCTTCTGCTTGATAGATTTTTCTCTTATAATTGAAGGGAAGTTTACACTCACAATACATTTCCTGTCATAAATACAACACACATATCATGAAGGCTGGGGTTGTCTGGGGTCTGTGGACATGAGACTGCTGCATTACAATCTCAACAAAGTAGGTTTGAACCTGTCATCAATGAACACAGTGTGGGAGGTTTTTGACTTCTGGTGTCTTTCCAACTCTTCTATTTCTCTTCTTGCCTGCTCTGTGTCTGACTCTCACATGCTCTCACTCACTCTGTCTGCACTCATTAATATTTTACTTATATATTATTTTACTGACAGGCCCAGATATAAAAAGAGAGTCACCAGGGCACTGCTGAGCTCTAGCTTTTTTTGTTGGCGATTTCACCTAGGTTTCTGGAGCCTCAGCTTTGTAAGTCTCTATGTCACAAAACATACTCTATCTCCTCATAGCCATGCCAGTATACCTCATAGTTTATAATAAAGAAACACATACATATATGTACATATATACATATATATAGATATCAGTCATTTTTAGAATTTTTGACCTTTTTATTTGATCTTAATGCAGAATTACCACATTTATAACAACCTCCTTATACACAAATAATTAGTCACATAGTTGGAGCAGGATTCACTACAATTATAAATTATAAACCTTCCAGGAGCATTTCCAATAGCCTTTCTATCAGCATCCTTATTGTAATTATCATAGTACAGAACTTGCCTTCTTTCTCTAGTGTAAGCTTCAATACGTATGTGTTTCTTTTCATTCTCCAGAAATCTTAATTTGCCTGGACCCTGAAGTGTCAGGGAATTTTTGAAGCAGCCCTCTGTTTCTCAGCAGATGTTTTCTATATGTCTGCTGTAATCAGGTCTTCCTGTGGTTTTTGTTTTTATTTTTTATTTTTTTCAAATCCTCCTAGATCATCCCCATTTATTTGCATATTTATTTATTTATTTAGTCCCATATCACATGAGGGGTCATTTCTTCTGCCTGGTAGATTTTCTCTTATAATTGACGGGAACTTTGACACACAATACATTTCCTTTTGCAGATACTACACACTACTACAACTATTACTGTACTGTTTTTGACAGTGACATCCAATGCACAATGGATTAGTATTGCATGGCTCTAAAGAATGTTCTGTATTTAACCTACAATGTTTTTAACCTCACAAATATTTATTCTGTTCTTTCTTGGGGGATGAATCGTTTACAGTCAACAGTTACATGTAATAGTGGGCACAGGGGTAATTTTTTTCCACTTTCCCTGTATTTCTGTACATCATTTGTAACTTTCTTATGGAGCTGAAGGAAACAGTCATAAATTGAGAGAGCAGGGCCCAAGCAGGAAGAGAGACAGAGAGACAGCTGCAGTTCTGATTTGACACTAGCCCAGCTTTTCCCTAGCTGGGTAAGTGGTGAGCAGGGGCTTAAAACGGGGTGCTGGGCTTCCACATAGTTCCCTGGCATCTCCAACAGCTGTGTCTCCAACCCATGCTCCCTTCATTGTGCAAGTAACTATCGATCTTCTCTAGGCACTTCTCACCTTCATATGCCAGAAACTTAACACTTCTCCCATCCACCCATGAAACTTTGACCTTTTACTTGAGTGCAAAATAGCAACACCAATCCACGTTATTTCAAGGAAAAGTGTGTGCGTCTCTGTGGGAGGGTGTGTGTGTGATTGTGTGTAAGTGTACATAAGTGTGTTTCAGTTATGATTACCGCTGTTGTTACTTTATTCCTGACGCAGGGTCTTAGGAACTGGGTTGTGCTATGACAACGGAAGTTTCCACTGCACAAGTGGTTGTTCAAATATGAGTGTCACATTGGATATTCTGGACACTGTTGTGCATTCTCCCAGGTGGTCCTCAGATGGGTTCTTTCCTTTGCTATTCCCATGCTGTGTGTAATTTTCTGTGTAGATTCAAAGAGGAGTGGCATGGGGGAGCTCAGCTGCATTCTGCTGTGTGGCATCAAAGCCCATAGTTGAGTGTAGTGATTCTGTGGAATGAGGAAGTCTCTGGGATTTGTGGCCCATGGACAGCAAGATTGGATTGACGTAGAGTGCCCTAGACATCTGTTCTTTCCTGTGGGGTGGGGGATCCCCCATTTGGCTTTGCAATTGGAAGGGGTTTCTCTCTTTGTCTGGGATGACTCTACTGGGAGTTTGTGAATCCCCGTGCTCAGCAGGAAGAGAGACAGAGAGACAGCGGAACCTCTGATTTGCCACTAGCCCAGCTTTTCCCTAATTCGGTAAGTGGTGACCAGGGGCTCAAAATGGGGTCTTGGGCTTCCACATTGTTCTCTGGCATTCTTGCTTACCCAGAATCTGGGCTAGCTGGCTTGCACTGACCATCTAGGTTCTCTGTACATAAGTTGCAGGTGAGGCTGGCTACCTTGATGCTCATGCTCTGAGACCACTTTAGGTGAGCTCTGAGCACACATAGACACACACAGACAGACCCACAGACACAAACACACACATTACTGTCAGGTCTGGTAGTACAGCATATGGTGAAGACTGGGGCTGTCTGGAGTCTGTGGGCATGAGAGCTGCTGCCTTACAATCTCTACAAGCCAGGTTTGAACCTGTCATCAATGAACACAGTGTAGGAGATTTTTGAATTCTGGTCTCTTTCCAACTCATCTATTTATCTTCTCGCCTTCTCTAACTCTCACATTCTCTGGCTGGCTGGGGGCCTTGCAGAAGCTGTCCAGTGAGCATGTGTATAACTCCCTTTGTGCCTGTGCCTCTGTGGATGTGTACATGTGTGACTGTATGAGTGTGTGTTTGTGTGTGTGTGTGAGGGAGGGAGAGACAGAGACAACAACAGAATCACATGTAGAGGTCTGAAAATATTTTTTTACCTAGAGACCTGCACAGCTCTGGGTTATTGTAGTAATGCGGATACACCTGGCCCTTCTGATCCAGAGTTATGAGAGACATCTCACAGAGCCATTCCTATACCTCTTGTCACTCTACAAATCTCTCTCAGCACAAAGTACCACTCTCAAATGATCTACTTCCCTCTCGCTCTTTTTTTCCACCGAGTCCTATCCCCAAACTGTAAATCAAAGAAGAAATAGACATAGTGCAGTTCCCTGCACACAAGACAGACTGAGGCTGTACCAGGGAGATGCAATACGCCAGCCTGCATCTTGGCTGGAGCATCACTAAGGCTACTTCCAATTTGGAGAGGCGAGGGCAGTTTTGGAGAGTGGGCTGCAGGCCAAGTGTTGCTTCTCAGAGTTGGGTAAGACCTAGATGTTCTAAGTTTGAGCTTTACTCACAAACATAAAATAACAATGCCACTTGTAAGAAGTATGCATGGGCATGGAGTATTTGTCTTCAGTGCTCTGCAATGATCAACACACGTCCAGAATTTCTGTACTTTACGGTCACTGTCATTCTGTCTATCTGACTGTCTCTACGTGCCTTCTTCACTGGGCCCTTACTGGAAGTCAGTGCATGCATCGTTAACTCGGGCTTCCTGGTGTTGAAATTTTCCTTTCTTTGCCCTTTGGATTATTTAATCTTGTGTATATGGCATAGTACAGTGGGGAACTGAGGAGGCAGCGATCCTACTGCAGGTAACAGGCATATGTCCATCTCCAGCTGCAGCTGTCCAGGCCCTCTGTGCTTGACTCCCATTCTCCAGGGCCATGTGGCGGACACTCAGCCTAAATGCAGCCCTCCTAACCTTCCTGCACAGCATTCTAGTCCTTATTCCATGAGAGCCCAGGTCAAGAGAAGTGAAACTCTATCCCCCTGGCACACACATTGTGCTTTCCCTCTATTGGGCCGAAAGTAAAGGATCTGTGGTACTGATGGCCACACCAGTGTCCAGATTTTCCATGCAAAACGGAAGCTTCCAGGGTTCAGAAAGAGGGTGTTTTGATGGCTGTGCAATGTCTTTTCCAAGTGCCTCATGGGGATTCAAATCCTTTTGAAACCTGAAGTTCGTTCTTGTATCTAGGGAATATTCTCACATCTAGCCAGAAGGCCTTCCCAACTAGGAGCACACCTATCCCGGGGTCAGGAGGTCTGCCAGTCTGCTAGCTCCTGGAGGGATTCCTGAGTACGGGGGTAGCTTCACAAGTGGTGAAGCAGGAATGCATCTGTCTCTCCCTCTTCTCAGTTTCTCTGTCTCTACCTAATGAATATCTAAATTTCTTTTAATTCGACAGGACAGAGAAATCGAAAGGGATGGGGCAGCTAGAGAGGAAGAGAGACACCTGCTCCATCACTTGTGAAACAACCCCCTGGCAGGTGGGGAGACAAGGGCCTGGAATCGGGATTCTTGCGCGGGTCCTTGCACATCATACTATATGCGCTTAACCCGGTGTGTCACTACCAGGCCCAATACTAATTTAAAAAAATGAAATAATAATGGGTTAAGACAGCATGATGGTTATGAAAAAAAGACTCATGCCTGAGGTCCTAGGTTCAATCTCCAGCACCATTATAAGCCAGAGCTGAGTGTTGCTCTGATCAGTCTTCAGATCTCTTTCTCTTATCTTTGTTTCAGTATTTTATTAAAAAATAATGTAGGTCTGGTGGCCAGGTGATGGTGTACCTGGTTGAATGCACTTGTTACAACAATGTGCAAGGACCCAGTCCTCACCTGCAAGGGAGAAAGTCTCACAAGCAGTGCTGAAGGTGTCTCTCTATCTCTCCCTCCCCTATTGATTTATCTATCTCTAGCCTATAAACAAGTGAAATACTAAAAGCTAAAAGAGATTCTATAGGGGAAGCTGGGCGGTAGCGCAGCGAGTTAAGTGCACGGAGTGCAAAGCACAAGAACCTGTATAAGGATCCCTATTCTGAGCCCCCAACTTGGCTCCCCACCTGCAGGGAAGTCGCTTCACAAGCGGTGAAGTAGGTCTGCAGGTGTCTATCTTTCTCTCCCCCTCTCTGTCTTCCCCTCCTCTCTCCATTTCTTTATGTCTTATCCAACAATAACGACATCAATAACAACAAAAATAACTACAACAACAATAAATTTAAAAACAGTCAAAATTCCTGCAGTCAAAATTCCTGCAGTCAAAATTCCTGCAGTCAAAATTCGCTTCAATTATAAGAGAAAATATATCAAGCAGAAGAAATGACCCTCATGTGATACCTGACTAAATAAATAAATATGCAAATAAATGGAGATGATTTAGGAGGACTTGAAAAAATAAAAAAAATAATGAAAACAAAAACCACAAGAAGACCTGATTACAGCAGAAACATAGAAACCATCTGCTGAGAAACAGAGGGCTGCTTCAAAAATTCCCTAACACTTCAGGGTCCAAGGAAATTAAGATTTCCGGAAAAAGAAAACAAACACATATGTATTGAAGGTTACACTAGAAAAAGGAGGGAATTTCTGGGCTATGATAATTACAATAAGGATGCTGATAGAAACAGGATTAGAAATGCTACTGGAAGGTTCTATTATTTATAATTGTATTGAATCCTGCTCCAACTATATGGCCAATTATTTCTGAAAAACTAGGCTGTTATAAATGTGGTAATTCTGAATTAAGGTCAAATACATAGGTCAACAATTCAAAAAATGACAGATATATAAATATATCTGTTTATATATATATATATATGTATGTATCTCGTTATTATAAACTCTGTGTGATACTGCCATGGAAATGAGGAGACAGCATATGGATTGTGTCAGAAAGACTTACAAACTGATGCTCCAGTAGCCTAGATGAAATCGCCAACACAACAAACCAGAGCTCAGCAGTGCTCTGGTAACTCTCTTTGTATATCTGGGCCTGTCAGTAAAATAAGTATATAAGTAAAATATAAATGAGTGAATACAGAGTGTATGAGAGCATGTGAGAGTTAGAGAAGGCGAGAAGATAAATACATGATTTGGAAAGAGACCAAATTCAAAAACCTCCTACACTGTGTTCATTGATGACAGGTTCAAAGCTGGCTCTTAGATTGTAAGGCAGCAGCTCTCATGCCCACAGACCCCAGACAGCCCCAGCCTTCACCATATGCTGTACTACCAAACCTGACAGTAATGTGTGTGTGTGTGTGTGTCTGTCTGTCTGTCTATCTGTGTGTGTCTGTGTGTGCTCTGGGCTCACCTATAGTAGTCTCAGAGCATGGGTGTCAAGTTAGCCAGCCTCACCTGCAACTTATGCACCGAGAACCTAGCTGGTCACAGCAAGCCAGCTATCCCAGACTCTGGCTAAGCAAGAATGCATAAGCAAAGGGGCCCTCATGTCTCGCTCTCCTGAGTTCCACATTCAATCCCATGCTTCACGATCAATCAAACACTGCCAACGTGGGAAGCTGGGGCACCCCTCAGAATTCAGGGGCATGAGCCTGTCCAGTCATGTTTGGCTGCCTACTCAGCCTCCAGGCTCTCAGTCCACTGCTCATGTCAGCAGATTACAGGCACAGGAAGTACCCAGAAATAGCTGTGTCTCAACATAGATGTGAACTGTGTTCGACCAAACAATAGTGAATGAACCCGGTCCCTTACAACTACCCTTTGGGTACGGCTAAGGCAATTGCTCCTGTGGCCTCACAATCCCTGATCATGGTGTACTGGTGTCCACTCATCACACTCAGAGAGATTCCCAGAAGTAGGCATGCATGAGTGTCCCATACAAAGTCCCTCTGCTTACAGGAAGCACAAACTCCCCGGGCCCTTGCTATGGAGAGACAAAAGAATGATGGATGCCTCCATTGGCTGAATTAGGGTTTCCAGTGGAGATAACAGTCCCGCCCTTCATCTGAGGGCCTGGATGCTGCTAATAAAGGCAATTGGAAACAGTTGTTACCACTTGGGCCCTGAGGACATACTCAGGAATCCCTCCAGGAGCTAGCAGGCTGGCAGACCTCCTGACCCTGGGATAGGTGTGCTCCTAGTTGGGAAGGCCTTCTGGCCAGAGGCGAGAATATTCCCTAGATACAAGAAAGAAATTCAGGATTCAAAAGGTTTTGAAACCCCATGAGGCACTTGGAAAAGACATTGCACAGCCATCAAAACAACCTCTTTCTGAACCCTAAAAGCTTCTGTTTTGCGTGGAAAATCTGGACACTGGTGTGGCCATCAGTACCACAGATTCTTTACATTCGACCCAATAGACGGAAAGCACAATGTGTGTGCCAGGTGGATAGAGTTTCACTTCTCTTGACCTGGGCTCTCATGGAATAAGGACAAGTGTGGTGCAGGCAATTGAGGAGGGCTATATTTAGGCTGAGTGTCAGCCTCAGGCCCCTGGAGAATGGGAGTCAAGCACAGAGGGCCTGGGCAGCTGCAGCTGGAGATGGACATATGCCTGTTACCTGCAGCAGGATCGCTTTCTTCTCAGTTCCTCTCTGTACTATGCCATATCCATGAGACTAAATAATCCAAAATGGCAAAGAATGGAAAATTTCAACTCCAGTACGACTGAGTCTACAATGCATGCACTGACTTCCAGTAAGGGCCCAGTGAGGAAGGCACGTAGAGACAGTCAGAGAGACAGAATGACAGAGACAGAAATGGACTGAAATTCTGGCCCGCTTTTGATCAGTGCCAGAGCACTGAAGACAAACCCTCCATGCCCATGCACACTTCTTACAAGTGACATTGTTATTTTATGTTTGTGAGGAAAGGTTACACTTAGAACATCTAGGTCTTAGCCCACTCTGAGAAACAACACGGCTGCAACCCACTCTCCAAAACTGCTCTCGCCTCTCCAAATTGGAAGTAATCTTAGTGATGCTCCAGCCAAGATGCAGGCTGGAGTATCCCATCTCCCTGTTCCAGCCTCAGCCTGTCCTGTGTGCAGGGAACTGCACTATGTCTATTTCTTCTTTGATTTACAGTTTTGGGATAGGACTCCGTGGACGAAAAGAGCAAGAGGGAAGTAGATGATTTGGCAGCTGTAATTTGTGCTGAGATAGATTTCTAGAGTGATAAGAGGTATACGAGTGGCTCTGTGAGATGTCTCTCATGACTGTGGCTCAGAAGGGCCGGGTGTATGCACTTTTCTACCCTAATCCAGAGCTTTGCAGGTCTCTAGCTAAAAAAATATTTTCAGACCTCTACATGTTATATATATATATATATATATATATATATATATATATATATATATGTATATATATATATGGAGAGAGAGAGAGAGAGAGAGAGAGAGACTGATGTAGTCATTTTCTACAATGGATTCGATATGATATTCAGACAATTGATTGCTAAAACCTGCAGAGAAACTGTGCATTAGGAAAAGAATTGTCCAAAGGAGTAAAATCTCCAAATCATTAGCTATATGCAGCTCCATCGGTACCGATCGAAAAATGCTCCAGAAGGAACTCATACAGGAGACTCTCTACATGGACAGGAACCACAAGTTTCCTAGTCTGGCAACACACACAGGGCAGCTGCTAATTCCCAGTGCAAGCCTCAGGGCAAAAACCTCTCCCTCTTCAGTGTCTCAGAATTCAAAAACCTCCTACACTGTGTTCATTGATGACAGGATCAAACCTGGCTTGTAGAGATTCTAAGGCAGCAGCTCTCATGCCCACAGACCCGAGACAGCCCCAGTATTCATCATATGCTGTACTACCAGACCTGACAGTAATGTGTGTGTGTCTGTCTGTCTGTATGACTGTGTGTGTCTGTGTGTGCTCAGAGCTCACCTGTAGTAGTCTCAGAGAATGGGTGTCAAGGTAGCCAGCCTCACCTGCAACTTATGTACAGAGAACCTAGCTGGTCAAGGCAAGCCAGCTAGCCCAGATTCTGGCTAAGCAAGAATGCATATGCAAATGGACTCTCATGTCTAAATCTCCTGAGTTCCCTATTCAATCCCATGCCTCACTATCTATCATCCAAACACTGCCAACAGGGGAAGCTGGGGCACCCCTCAGATTTCAGGGGCAGGACCCTGTCCAGTCATGTTTGGCTGCATAGTCAGCCTCCAGGCTCTCATCCACTGCTCAGGACAGTAGTTTACAAGCACAGAAAGTACCCAGAAAGAGCTGTGCTTCAACATAGATGGGAACTGTGTTTGACCCAGCAATAGTGAATGAACCCGGTCCCTTACACCTACCCATTGGGTCCGGCTAAGGCAATTGTTCCTGTGGCCTCACAATACCTTATCATGGTATACTGGTGTCCACTCATCACACTCAGAGAGATTCCCAGAAGTAGGCATGCATGAGTGTCCCATACAAAGTCGCTCTGCTTGCAGGAATCACAAACTCCCCGGGCCCTTGCTATGGAGAGACAAAAGAATGATGGATGCCTCCATTGGCTGAATTCAGAGTTTCCAGTGGAGATCACAGCCCCGCACCTCACCTGAGGGCCTGGCTGCTGCTAATAAAGGCAATTGGAAACACCTGTTACCACATGGGCCCTAAGGACATACTAAGGAATCCCTCCATGAGCTAGCAGGCTGGCAGACCTCCTGACCTGGGATAGCTGTGCTCTGAGTTGGGCAGCCCTTCTGGCCAGAGGTGAGATTATTCCCTTATACAAGAAAGAACATCAGGTTTCAAAAGGATTTGAAACCCCATGAGGCACTTGGAAAACACATTTCACAGCCATCATAACACCCTCTTTCTGAACCCTGGAAGCTTCTGTTTTGCGTGGAAAGTCTGGACACTGGTGTGTCCATCAGTACCACAGATACTTTACATTTGGCTTAATAGAGGGAAAGCACAATGTGTTTGCCAGGGGGATAGAGTTTCACTTCTCTTCACCTGGGCTCTCATGAAATAAGCACAAGGACACTGTGCAGGAAGGTGAGGAGGGCTTCATTTAGGCTGAGTGTCAGCCTCAAGGCCCTGGAGAATGGAAGTCAAGCATAGAGGGCCTGGACAGCTGCAGCTCCAAATGGACATATGCCTTAAACCTGCAGTAGCAACACTGTCTCCGCAGTTCCCCTCTCTACTACACCATGTGCAGGAGACTAAATAATGCAAAGGGCAAAGAAACGAAAATTTCAACACCAGGATGACTGAGTTCATGATGCATGCACTGACTTCCAGTAAGAGCCCAGGGAAGAAGGCACATAGAGACAGTCAGAGAGACAGAATGACAGAGACAAAAAAGGACTGAAATTCTGGCCCTGTGTTAATCAGTGCCAGAGCACTGAAGACAAACCAGCCATGCCCATGCATACTTCTTACAAGTGGCATTGCTATTTTATGTTTTTGAGGAAAGGTAACACTTAGAACATCTAGGTCTTAGGCACTCTGAGAAGCAACACTTGGCTGAAGCCCACTCTCAAAAACTGTCCCTGCGTCTCCAAATTGGAAGTAGTCTTAGTAATGCTCTAGCCAAGATGCAGGCTGGCGTATTGCATCTTCCTGGTCCAGCCTCAGCCTGACTTGTGTGCAGGGAACTGCACTATGTCTATTTCTTCTTTGATTTACAGTTTTTGGATAGGACTCGGTGGACAAAAATGAGCAAGAGTGAAGTAGATGATCTGGCAGAGGTAGTTTGTGCTGAGAGAGATTTGTAGAGTGATAAACGATATGGCTCTGTGAGATGTCTCTCATGACTGTGGCTCAGAAGGGCCAGGTGTATCCACTTTACTACCCTAATCCAGAGCTGTGCAGGTCTCTAGCTAAAAATATTTTCAGAACTATACATGTTACATATATATATATATATATATATATATATATATATATATATAGAGAGAGAGAGAGAGAGAGAGAGAGAGGGAGGGACACTGATGTAGTCATTTTCTACAATGGATTCAATATGACATTCAGACAGTTGAATGCTAAAACATGGAGAGAAACTGTGCATCAGGAAAAGAATTGTCCAAAGGAGTAAAATCTCAAAATCATTAGCTATAAGCAGCTCCAATGGGACATAGCGAAAAAGGCTCGAGAAGGAATTCATCAAGGAGACTCTCCACATGTACAGCAACCACAAGTTTCCTAGTCTGGCAACAGACACAGTGCATCTGGTAGTTCCCAGTGCAAGCCTCGGGGCAAAAACCTCTCCCTCTTCAGTTTCTCAGAATTCAAATACCTCCTACACTGTGTTCATTGATGACAGGTTCAATGCTGGCTTGTAGAGATTGTAAGGCAGCAGCTGTCATGCCCAGAGACACCAGACAGCCCTAGCTTTCACCATATTCTGTACTACCAGACCTGACAGTAATGTGTGTGTGTGTGTGTGTGTGTGTGTGTGTGTGTGTCTGTCTGTCTGTCTATGTGTTTGTGACTGTGTGTGCTCAGAACTCACGTATTTTAGTCTCAGAGCAAGGATGGCAAGGGAGCCAGCCTCACCTTCAACTTATGTACAGAGAACCTAGCTGGTTAGGGCAAGCCAGCTAGCCCAGATTATGGCTAAGGAAGAATGCATATGCAAAGGGACTCTCATGTCTCGCTCTCCTGAGTTCCCAATTCAATCTCATGCCTCACTATCATCCAAACACTGCCAACGGGGGATGCTGGGGCACCCCTCAGAATTCATGGGCAGGACCCTGTCAAGTAACGTTTGGCTGCATACTCAGCCTTCAGGCTCTCAGTCCACTTCTCAGTGGACAGCATATTACAAGGACAGAAAGAACCCAGAAAGAACTGTGTCTCAACATAGATGGGAACTGTGTTTGACCAAACAATAGTGGATGAACCGGCCGCTTACATCTCCCCTTTGGGTCCTGCTAAGGTAATTCCTCCTGTGGCCTCACAGTCTCTGATCATGGTGTCCTCGTGTCCACACATCACACTCAGAGAGATTCCCCGAAGTAGGCATCCATGAGTGTCCCATACATAGTCGCTATGCTTGCAGGAAGCAGAAACTCCCCAGGCCCTTGCTATGGAGAGACAAAAGGAAGATGGATGCCTCCATTGGCTGAATTAGGAGTTTCCAGTGGAGATCACAGCCCTGCCGCTCACCTTAGGGCCTGACTGCTGCTAATAAAGGCTATTGGAAACACCTGGTACCACTTGGGACCTGAGGACATAATACTCAGGAAACCATCCAGGAGCTAGCAGGCTGGTAGACCTCCTGACCCCAGATAGCTGTGCTCCTAGTTGGGAGGGCATTCAGCCCAGAGGTGAGAATATTCCCTAGATACAAGAAAGAACTTCAGGTTTCAAAAGGATTTGAAACCCCATGAGGCACTTGGAAAAGACATTTCACAGCCATCAAAACACCCTCTTCAGAAACCTGGAAGCTTCCGTTTTGCGTGGAAAATCTGTACACTAGTGTGGACATCCGTACCACAGACACTTTACATTCGGCCCAATACAGGGAAAGCACAATGTGTGTGCCAGGGGGATAGAGTTTCACTTCTTTTAACCTGGGATCTCATGGAATAAGGACAAGGATGTGGTGCAGGAAATTGAGGAGGGCTACATTTAGGCTGAGTTTCAGCCTCAGGGCCCTGGAGAATGGGAGTCAAGCACAGAGGGCCTGGACAGCTGCAGCTGGAGATGTACATATGCCTGTTACCTGCAGCAGGAATGCTGTCTCCTCAGTTCCCCAATGTACTATGCCATATGGAGGAGACTGAATAATCCAAAGGGCAAAGAAAGGAAAATTTCAACACCAGGAAGTCCGAGTTAATGATGCATACACTGACTTCCATAAGGGCCCAGTGAAGAAGGCACGTAGAGACAGTCAGAGAGACAGGATGACAGAGACAGAAAAGTACTGAAATTTTGGCCCTGTGTTGATCAGAACCAGAGCACTGAAGACAAACCCTCCATGCACATGCATGCTACTTACAAGGGGCATTGTTATTTTATGTTTGTGAGGAAAGGTTACACTTAGTACATCTAGGTATTAGCCCATTCTGAGAAGCAACACTTGGCCTGCAGCCCACTCTCCAAAACTGCCCTTGTCTCTCCAATTTTGAAGTATTCTTAATGATGCTCCAGCCACGATGGAGGCTGGCGTATTACAGCTCCCTGGTCCAGCCTCAGATTGTCCTGTGTGCAGGAAACTGCACTATGTCTATTTCTTCTTAGATTTACAGTTTTGGGATAGGACTCGGTGGACAAAAAGAGCAAGAGGGAAGTAGATGATTTGGCAGCAGTAGTTTGTGCTGAGAGATTTGTAGAGTGATAAGAGGTATATGAACGGCTCTGTGAGATGTGTCTCATGACTGTGGCTCAGAAGGGCCAGGTGTATCCGCATTACTACCCTAATCCAGAGGTGTGCAGGACTCTAGATAAAAAATATTTTCAGATCTCTACATGTTACATATATATATATTATATATATATTAATAGGGAGAGAGACAGAGAGAGAGAGAGAACGAGACACTGATATAGTCATTTTCTACAATGGTTTCAATATGAAATTCAGACAATTGATTGCTAAAACCTGGAGAGAAACTGTGCATCAGGAAAAGAATTGTCCAAAGGAGTAAAATCTCCAAATCATCAGCTATATGCAGCTCCAACGGGACATAGCGAAAAAGGATTGAGAAGGAACTCATCAAGGAGACTCTCCACATGGACAGGCACCACAAGTTTCCTAGTCTGGCAACAGACACAGTGCATCTGGTAGTTCCCAGTGCAAACCTCAGGGCAAAAACCTCTCCCTCTTCAGTGTTTTTACATCTGAAAAGAAGAAAAGTGACCAAGCGTCAAAGACAGCTACAATGGTGTCAATATTGAGCTATAATCAGAATGTACCACGTGTTTTGCAAAAAAAAAATCCCTGTATTATAAACTCTGAGTGATACTGGCATGGAAATGAGGAGACAGAATATGGCTTGTGTCAGAAAGACTTACAAACTGAGGCTCCAGTAGCTTAGGTAAAATCGCCAACACAACAAGCCAGAACTCAGCAGAGCTCTGGTAACTCTCTTTGTATATCTGGGCCTGTCAGTAAAATAAGTATATAACAGGTTAAGCGCAGGTGGCGCAAAGCACAAGGACCAGTATAAGGATCACGGTTCAAGCTCTGGCTCCCCACCTGCAGTGGAGTGGCTTCACAGGCGGTGAAGCTGGTCTGCAGGTGTCTATCTTTCTCTCCCCCTCTATGTCTTCCCCTCCTCTCTCCATTTCTCTCTCTCCTATCCATAAACGACGACAAGAACAATAATAACTACAACAATAAAACAAGGGCAACAAAAGGGAATAAATAAATTAAATAAAATATAAAAAATAAAAAAGTATATAAGTAAAATATTAATGAGTGAAAACAGTGTGTGAGAGCATGTGAGAGTTAGAGACAGAGAAGGCGAGAAGAGAAATAGATGAGTTGGAAAGAGACCAGAATTCAAAAACCTCCTGCGCTGTGTTCATTGATGACAGGTTCAAACCTGGCTTGTAGAGATTGTAAGTCAGCAGCTCTCATGCCCACCGACCCCAGACAGCCCCAGCCTTCACCATATGCTGTACTACCAGAACTGACATGAATGTGTGTGTGTGTCTGTCTGTCTCTCTGTCTATCAGTGTGTGTCTGTGTGTGCTCAGAACTCACCTATAGTAGTCTCAGAGCATGGGTGGCAAGGTAGCCAGCCTCACCTGCAACTTATGTACAGAGAACCTAACTGGTTAGGGAAAGCCAGCTAGCCCAGATTCTGGATAAGCAAGAATGCATATGCAAAGGGTCTCTCATGTCTAGCTCTCCTGAGTTCCCGATTCAATCTCATGCCTCACTATCATCTAAACACTGCCAAAGGGGGAAGTTGGGGCACCCCTCAGAATTCAGGGGCAGGACCCTGTCCAGTCACGTCTGGCTGCATACTCAGCCTCCAGGCTCCCAGTCCACTTCTCAGTGGACAGCAGATTACAAGGCTAGAAAGAACCCAGAAAGAGCTGTGTCTGAACATAGATAGGAACTGTGTTTGACCAAACAATAGTGGATGAACCTGGCCCCTTACACCTCCCGTTTGGGTCCTGCTAAGGCAATTGCTCTTGTGGCCTCACAATCTCTGATCAAGGTGTCCTGGTGTCCACACATCACACTCAGAGAGATTCCCAGAATTAGGCATACATGAGTGTCCCGTACAAAGTCACTCTGCTTGCAGGAAGCACAAACTCCCCGGGCCCTTGCTATGGAGAGACAAAAGGAAGATGGATGTCTCCATTGGCTGAATTAGGAGATTCCAGTGGAGATCACAGCCCCGCCCCTCAGTTGAGGGCCTGGCTGCTGCTAATAAAGGCAGTTGAAAACACCTGTTACCATTTGGGACCTGAGGACATAATACTCAGGAATCCCTCAAGGAGCTAGCAGGCTGGCAGACCTCCTGACCCCAGGATAGCTGTGCTCCTTGTTTGGAGTGCCTTCTAGCCAGAGGTGAGAATATTCCCTAGATACAAGTAAGAATTTCAGGTTTCAAAAGGATTTGAAACCCCATGAGGCACTTGGAAAAGACATTTCACAGCCATCATAACACCCTCTTTCAGAACCCTGGAAGCTTCTGTTATGCGTGGAAAATCTGGACATTGGTGTGGCAATCAGTACCACAAATCCTTTACATTAGACCCAATAGAGGGAAAGCACAATGTGTGTGCCAGGGGGATAGAGTTTCACTTCTCTTGACCTGGGCTCTCATGGAATAAGGACAAGGATGTGGTTCAGGAAATTGAGGAGGTCTACATTTAGGCTGAGTTTCAGCCTCAGGGCCCTGGACAATGGGAGTCAAGCACAGAGGACCTGGACAGCTGCAGCTGGATATGGACATATGCCTGTTACCTGCAACAGGATCCCTGTCTACTCAGTTCCCCAATGTACTCCGCCATATGCAGGAGACTGAATAACCCAAAGGGCAAAGAAAGGAAAATTTCAACACCAGGAAATCTGAGTTCACGATGCATGCACTGACTTCCATAAGGGCCCAGTGAAGAAGGCACGTAGAGACAGTCAGAGAGACAGGATGGCAGATACAGAAAAGGACTGAAATTCTGGCCCTGTGTTGATCAGTGCCAGAGCACTGAAGACAAACCCTCCATGCACATGCATGCTACTTACAAGTGGCATTGTTATTTAAGTTTGTGAGGAAAGGTTACACTTAGAACATCTAGGTCGTAGCCCACTCTGAGAAGCAACACTTGGCCTGCAGCCCGTTCTCCAAAACTGACCTCACCTCTCCAATTTGGAAGTAGCCTTAGTGATGCTCCAGCTAAGATGCAGGCTGGCCTATTATAGCTCCCTGGTCCAGCCTCAGTCTGTCCTGTGTGCAGGGAACTGCACTATGTCTATTTCTTCTTTGATTTACAGTTTTGGGATAGGACTCGGTGGACAAAAAGAGCAAGAGGGAAGTAGATGATTTGGCAGCAGTAGTTTGTGCTGAGAGAGATTTGTAGAGTGATAAGAGGTATACGAATGGCTCTGTGAGATATCTCTCATGACTGTGGCTCAGAAGAGCCAGGTGTATCCGCATTACTACCATAATCCAGAGCTCTGCAGGTCTATAGCTAAAAAAATATTTTCAGATCTCTACATGTTACATATATATATACAGAGAGAGAGGGAGAGAGAGAGAGAGAGGGAGAGAGAGAGAGCGAGACACTGATGTAGTCATTTCCTACAATGGATTCGATATGACATTTAGACAATTGATTGCTAAAACCTGGAGAGAAACTGTGCATCAGGAAAATAATTGTCCAAAAGAGTAAAATCTCAAAATCATTAGCTATATGCAGCTCCAATGGGACAGAGCGAAAAAGGCTTGAGAAGGAACTCATCAAGGAGACGCTCCACATGGACAGGCACCACAAGTTTCCTAGTCTCGCAACACACACAGGGCAGCTGCTAGTTCCCAGTTCAAGCCTCAGGACAAAAATCTCTCCCTCTTCAGTGTCTTTACATCTGAAAAGAAGAAAAGTGACCAAGGGCCAAAGACAGCTACAATGGTGTCAATATTGAGCTGTAAATCAGAATGTACCTAGTGTTTTCCAAAAAAACTCACTTTATTATAAACTCTGAGTGATACTGGCATGAAAATGAGGAAACAGAATATGGCTTGTGTCAGAAAGACTTACAAACTGAGGCTCCAGTAGCCTAGGTGAAATCGCCAACACAACAAGTAGAGCTCAGCAGTGCTCTGGTAACTCTCTTTGTATATCTGGGCCTGTTAGTAAAATAAGTATATAAGTAAAATATTAATGAGTGAAAACAGAGTGTGTGAGAGCATGTGAGAGTTAGAGACAGAGAAGGCGAGAAGTAAAATAGATGACTTGGAAAGAGACCAGAATTCAAAAACCTCGTATACTGTGTTCATTGGTGACAGGTTCAAAGCTGGCTTGTAGAGCTTGTAAGGCAGCAGCTCTCATGCCCACAGACCCCAGACAGCCCCAGCCTTCACCATATGCTGCACTACCAGACCTGACAGTAATATGTGTGTGTGTGTGTGTGTGTGTGTGTATGTCTGGCTGTCTTTCTGTCTTTCTGTGTCTGTGTGTGCTCAGAGCACACAGCTCACCTATAGTAGTCTCAGAGCATGGGTTGGAATGTAGCCAGCCTCACCTGCAACTTATGTACAGAGAACCTAGCTGGTCAGGGCAAGCCAGCTAGCCCAGATTCTGGCTAAGCAAGAATGCATATGCAAAGGGACTCTCATGTCTCGCTCTCCTGAATTCTCCATTCAATCCCATGCCTCACTATCTATCATATAAACACTGCCAATGGGGGAAGCTGGGGAACCACTCAGAATTCATGGGCATCAGCCTGTCCAGTCACGTTTGGCTGCCTACTCAGCCTACAGGCTCTCAGTCCACTGCTCAGGGCAGCAGATTACAAGCACAAAAAGTACCCAGAAAGAGCTGTGTTTCAACATAGATGTGAACTGTGTTCAACCAAACAATCGTGGATGAACCCAGTCCCTTACACCTACCCTTTGGGTCCGGCTAAGGCAACTCCTCCTGTGGCCTCATATCCCTGACCATGGTGTCCTGGTGTCCACAGATCACACTAAGAGAGATTCCCAGAAGTAGGCATGCATGAGTGTCCCATACAAAGTCGCTCTGCTTGCAGGAAGCACAAAATCCCTGGTCCCTTTCTATAGACAAACAAAAGAAAGATGGATGCCTCCATTGGCTGAATTAGGAGCTTCCAGTGGAGATCACAGCTCCGCACCTCACCTGAGGGCCTGGATGTTGCTAATAAAGGCAATTGGAAACAACTGTTACCACTTCGGCCCTGAGGACATACTCAGGAATCCCTCCAGGAGCTAGCAGGCTGGCAGAACTCCTGACCCCGGGATAGGTGTGCTCCTATTGGGCAGGCCTCCTGGCCAGAGGTGAGAATATTCCCTAGACACAAGAAAGAACATCAGTTTTCAAAAGGATTTGAAACCCCATGAGGAACTTGGAAAAGACATTGCACAGCCATTAAAACACCCTCTTTCTGAACCCTGGAAGCTTCTGTTTGCGTGGAAAATCTGGACACTGGTGTGGCCATCGTTACCACAGATGCTTTACATTTGGAGGAGTAGGACGAGTAAGAGGAGGAGGAGGAGCAGGAGGGCAGCTGTCAGTAGGCAACTGGATTAATAGAGGCCTCCATTACGGAGGCATGTGTCCAGGCAGGCACCCACCAACCCTCAGGGGCAGCTCAGGGCAACCAGGGACCTTGGGTGGGGTAGCGCGGGGGCGGGGACGGTCATGTCAGTCAGCAAGACTGTGCATCAGTGCACATGGTGAGAAAGGGGCCTGGTGGGAGGACGGTGGGGCCCCAGGGGGGGGGGCCGGGCGGGGGGGGGGGCGGGGGGGGGCAGGGAGGGGGCCAGGCCCGGAGGGGGGCCGGGAGGGGGGACACATACCAATCTGCCCATAGCCCCTTGGCCCAGCCGACCTGCACCTGCTTTGGCCTGGGGCTCTGGCTCTGGTGGCTGGCCACCACCCCTCAGGTCAAGTTCAGCGTGGGGGTCATGGCTGCTGGTCAACAGGATG
Source organism: Erinaceus europaeus (assembly GCF_950295315.1). Classification (NCBI taxonomy): domain Eukaryota; kingdom Metazoa; phylum Chordata; class Mammalia; order Eulipotyphla; family Erinaceidae; genus Erinaceus; species Erinaceus europaeus. Next base: position 3,388 of record NW_026647534.1, on the reverse strand, counting down.
GGCGGGGTCCCCGTGGCCTAGCAACCACAGGAGCCGTCTGTGATGTCCTAGCCCCTGGCATTCTGTTTTGGCCACACGGTCATTGGGCCGCCCAATTGCCCTGCCACTAGGTCAGCCAGCAGCACCCAGACGCCTGGGCACTGGCACAGAGGGACGGAAGGATGGGAAGACAGTGGTGACCGAAGGGACCTCAGGGACCTCTGGCAGCCAAGAAAAGACAGGTGGAGGTGTGCCCGGGATCCAGGAAGCCCAAGCCAGAGCTGCCTGCATGCCTGCTTGCCTTCCTGGATGTCTGTATGCTGCCTTTGTCCAGGTAGGTTTCTCAGGTCCCCTCCACTCCTGTCATCTCCTGTCCTCACCATCCACTCCAATCTCCTCTCCTATGCACTTTGCTTCTATCCTTTGTCTGTCCTCTCTTCCGGGTGCCCTGCTCATCAGCTCCAGCACTTGTGATGGTTCTCCAGTGAAAGCTGTTCGCAATTCCACCCCCTCCCTGCCCCTGACGTGACCCAGCTCACAGGGTCTCTGGCTCACTCCACCCACACCCACACCCCCCAACACATTAAATGGTTCAGCCCCTCTCCCCTATTCAGCCGAACTGGCCCATTTGCAACCTACCTATGCATCGTGGTTTGTCTTCAGCATTCAAGGAGAGATCTCCTTTTGTACTTAGCTTGGTTGACTGGTGGATGGATGGATGGATGGATGGATGGATGGATGACTGGATAGCTGGATGGATAGCTGGATGGATAGCTGTATGGGTGGATGGATGGATGGACAGGTCAATGGATTGGTTTTGTAGAGGCTGAGTACCATCTAGGGGTACTTGAGACCGCTGGTGTCAGAGCCCTAATCTATGTCAAATGGAAAACATGAATTCATCAATAACAAAAATGAATAACCACCTAAATAAATAAATAAATATAAAAACTGGGTTAAAAAATACATGGCGTCTTTGCCTTTCTGCATATGGTATGCTGTTAGGATCTTAACAAGGAAAGCATTGTGCTGAGTAGCCCCTTTGAAGTAGTGGAATATTTCATTTTCCTTTTTCTTTTTTGACTTTCCATTTTCTTGATTATTTATTGGAATAAAAAGACAGGAATTGTGAGGGAAGGGAGGGATAGAGTGTTTGAGACACAGAGAGAGACAGCTGCAGCACTTCTGCACCACTTGTAAATATTTCCCCCTACAGGTGGGGACCAGGGTCTTGAAGCCCAGTCCTCTTGCATTGTAACATGAGTTAACTGGGTGTGGCACCACCTGGTACCCTTGATGGGACACTGTTTTTAGCTAGGAAAATAAATTCTCGTGGCAAGGTAATAAATAAATAAATGAAGAAATAAATAAAAGTGCATTGACATTACCTCAGTGGAAACACACAGGGACATATACATCTCTGTTACCTGTATTACTTATCCATTGATTGATTGATTGCCTCAAGGGGTTATTGCCACAGCTCAGTGCCTGCGCCACGAATAATCCACAGCTCCTGCACTCCATTTGTTCCCCTTTCGCTGCCTTTGTTGCTTGGTCACTGTGGTGGTTATTGTTGCTGTTGTTGTTTTTACTGACACTTGCATCGTACAGAGAGAAAAGGAGAGAGCAGGGGAAATACAGAGTGGGAGAGAAACATAGAGCCCCTAAAGACCTGCTTCACGCCCTGTAATGCGACTCCCCTGCAGGTGGGGGTCTGGACCCAGACCCCAGATCCTTCCACCTGTCCCCTCTTTTCGTGAGCGCCACAAGCCCTTAACCATCTGGCATACCGCCAAACATCCCTGCATTTACTTTTTAAGGCAATATGACCTGCCTCGTTTTGAATCCTCATTATGCAGAGGATCAGTCCTGGAGAGTGTCATTACACGACACACAGAGATCCCTGGTATCAGAGAAAACCTGGAACAGAAGCTGGGGCTCTAGTGCCAGGGCAGGAGCAACTCCCCATATACCCTCCATGGAGTCCAGCTGCCTACATTTTGGTCTTTTTCCCTCCAATAAAGGTTTTTCCCTTTTTTTCATTGAGAAACAGGCAGGAGACAGGTTACCCAGGCAGGGGGAAAAAATAAAAAGCTTTGTTTTGTTTTAACCATAGCGAATGTCCATATTCTGGGAAGTACAGATTTTGAACCTGAAAACTCTGTCTGTCTATCTCCTAGTCCACAGAAAGAGCCACTAGCCCAGGCAGATCTCATGCTCAGATGGGGTGTTTTTGCCAGTGAAAGGTCTGCACAGCTCAGTAGGGATTGGGCGGCCTGAGACCCAAATATAACATTGTAGATGGACTGTTTGCAGTTCTTGCTCCCCAGGACATTGGACTGTCTCAACTCCCTCCCCTACAGCATGAAAAAAAGACTCTTGACAACCTTGGAGCAACTGGAGTGGGGGCGAGGGGAGCTGTTTGCATGTCTGCACTGTTCATGCCCAGGTGTCTGTGGCAGCAGCTGTAAGGGGGCTAGGGGGCAGAAGGAGACTGTTTGAAAGGCAGGCTGCAGGCAGGGGAGCCCAGGAGTGTGTGCAGGGCTGTGTGTGTGGGTGTGGTGGCAGGGGGTTAGGGCAGGTCCCCCTGCTGGATGGTGAGATGGCAGCTGGGCTGGCCCTGGGCCCCAGGGCTGAAGGGCAGACACAGGGTGGCAATAAAGTAGGGCAGGGAGGCACACAGTAGATGTTAGTTGGGGAGCTGGGGGACGGAGGGCAATGGGAAAGGGGGCATCCTTGAGGAGGGGTCAGGTCTAGAGAGTGGGGGGAGCTGTTGTCATGGAAGGTCCCAGCAACCAGGAACAGATTCCTGCACCCACCCACTGGATAGAAGCTACAGCAGCCAGAGCAGCAGCCCTGGCTTGCCTAGGCCAAAGGCCCTGAGAGAGTCCCTCTCAGGATGAGGAAGAGAAAAACGAGGAGGTGGAGGAGGTGGATTAGGATGAGGAGGAGGAGGAGGAACAGGAGGAGGAAGAAGAGGAGGAGGAGGAAGAGGAGGAGGAGGGGCAGGAGGGCAGCTGTCAGTAGGCAACGGGATTAATAGAGGCCTCCATTACAGAGGCATGTGTCCAGGCAGGCACCCACCAATCCTCAGAAACAGCTCAGGGCACCCAAGGACCTGCTGTGGGTATCTCTGGGGCGGGGACTGTCAGTCAGTCAGCAAGACTGTGTGTCAGTGCACATGGTGGGACAGGGGCCTGGCGGAACTTGGTCCCCATCCCTGGGCTGTCAGATGCCAGCCCCATGCCCAGACACACACCAATCTGCCCATAGCCCATTGGCCCGGCTGACCGACCGGCACCTGCTTTGACCTGGGGCTCTGGCTCTGGTGCCTGGCCAACACCCCTCAAGGTCAAGTTCAGGGTGGGGGTCATGGCTGCTGGTCAACTGGACGGGCAGGGTTCCCGTG
>NW_026647533.1:0-22699 GCF_950295315.1 Erinaceus europaeus | reverse complement strand
CTTAATTTCCAAAGGAAAAGAATGCCTATATCTATGACTATCCTGATGGCCAGCAAAAAAAAAAAAAATAATAATAATGAATCACTTAGTATTTATATAGAATAGAATTCGTGATGGTGAATAGTCAGAGAACAAATGGTTTTCTGTGGTGAACTAGGACCATGATAGGAAAGGATTTAAATAACAGTCTGAAATACTTAAAGATTTAAGCTCTGGAAAGTATTTCCATTGAGGCAGTGAACATGGTCAGAGTCAGAATTTGTGAAATTTCTCTGATTCAATAGAGTGGGCTGTTGGCATGGGCTTGGGTTCAAAATGAATTGCTAAGGGGAAGCTGGGTGTGGATATCTGAGCACTGCAGAGGGCACAAGGGTGGCAGGGTAAGTCCTACTGTGATTGTCAAAGGGGAGGGATGGGAGAAATTGGCGATTTGTCCTAAATTGCACTTAGTTAAATGAAGTAGAGGAGAGATTTAAGGTAATGCTTTTTTTTTTTTTTTTAAATTCTTGGAAGTAGAAAAGTCATGAGAGTAAATTGGTAAAAGGTGATCATTTGCCTGGCCAATACCATGACTTTTCAATGTTCAAAGTCTATGATCACATGATACAAAGAAACAGGTAAAAAGTTCCTTTAAAAGCTTTCTTGGTGTGGTCCAGGAGGTGGCGCAGTGGCTAAGGCACTAGACTCTCAAGCATGAGGTCCTGAGTTCAATCCCCAGCAATACATGTACCAGATTGATGTCTGGTTCTTTCTCTCTTTCCTCCTATCTTTCTAGTAAATAAATAAAATCTTTAAAAAATAAATAAATAAAAAGAAAGCTTTCTTGGTTAAAAGTGTTTTTTTCTTCCTTTTGTTAAGGTGTTTAGTATTTTTGAGAAATTAAGTTTTGTCAAAAATTCTCATTCTTAGTTTATGTACTGGCTTCTTATTTTGTTTCCATTGCTCGTATGAATGTTTGTTTATGGTTTTTTTAATAAAGCTTTTGTTAAAGCTGAAAAAAAAAGGTGATCATTTGTGTTTAATGTTGAGATTGCAGTGCAAGTAGGAAATACGCATCAGGTACATATACTCTGGAAGTTGACGGTTGGGGGTAAGTCACCAGAGAATCCTGTGTTAGTCTTGAAAGATATCCAAATAGAAATGATATTTGATACTTTGGACGTAGAAGAGGGGGAATAAGTTACTGATTCTGGTCGTTCAAATTCAATTTAACTCTTACGTGACAAGTCTACTATAATAAATGATGCATTTAAATTTTTAATAGGCAATTTTTTTTAACACAATCTTTGAGCATCCTAAAACTACTATTTAAGATATCCCAGGTATTTTAACCTGCTTATCATTAAAGTATCTCATGTCAGGAAGCTAATTCTTTCACCCACTTTTTCCCCTGAAAGACTTAGACTCCTAATTATAGCCTATCAGATGTCTTGAATGAAGGAAAATTTGGTGGGGGGAAAAAAATTCTGCCTTTCCTGTGTTACAGGTTAAAGCTCGAGCTACTACCCGAGAGGTAATGGCTACTTACACTATTGAGGATATAGTTATCGAGCTTATCATCCAACTGCCTTCAAATTATCCACTGGGCTCAATAACGGTGGAGAGCGGGAAGAGGGTCGGGGTGGCTGTGCAGCAGTGGCGGAACTGGATGCTGCAGCTGAGCACGTACCTCACTCATCAGGTCAGTGTCTGCCTGTGCACTTTGAACACTGGACTGCCGGTGCGCTCTGTACCATTTATGTTCGATCGTAATTGATTTCACTGCATTGTCATAATAAATGAAGGGTATTGCATAGTGCCAGTGCAGGTGAGAGAGAATATTTTTTAAGGCATTGGACAGATGAATGCTTTTTGAAGATTTATTTTTATAAGTGAGACAGACCAGAAACCCACTTTGGCATATGAAGTGATCAAACCCTGGGCCTCAGACTTGCAAAGCATATTATCTACCTGCTCAGTTACTTCCCTGGCCACCGATTAAATGCACTTTTTTTTTTTTTTTTTTTTAAGTCAGAGCCCTCTTTAGATCTGCTTCAAGTGGTGCCAGGATTTAAACCTACGACTTTTAGACTCTCTTTGCATAACCACCGAGTGAATGTCTTTTGAGCTGCTTTGACATTTCATCATAAGCCAGCCCTCTTGTGGGCCTCTCCAGGACCTTTCCCTCACTGTAAACTAGCAATGGTAGGGACTGCCTCACTTTCCGAAGGGAGGCTGGATCATCCTCCTCTGCTCCTTGCGGGAGACTGGTCCTGAGAGGAATACGGCCTACAGTGTTCCCAGCTGGGACCATGGACTGTAAGTTCAGACTGACAGGGACTCAGAGGTTACACAGGCTCCTGTGCTAAATGTGAATATGTGTTGGCCCTAGGTCAGATTGATGGGGTAAACAGTTAGTTGTATTTATATATTTTCTTAAAGTTTGGGAGCTGTTACTCTCTGCCCTAATCCATCGTGAGCATTTTACAGCAGAGAACATTTTGTTAAATCTTTGATTGATTTAACATTGATTTATAAGATTTGAGGAGCATAGTTTCACATGATGTATATATATATATACAATGCATTACCAGAGTTCAAAGAAGTCCTTTCCTCCTAATTCCTCTGATAACCACCATATTTTTTCAGTCTGAGTCATTTTGGTTATTATTGTTGTGTTTGCAAGTTTATTTGTTTGTCCAGGTCTGTATTACCCATATGAGTGGAACCATTCCAATAATTGTCTTTTACTTAGCACAGAAGTTATTTTAAAGCCAATAGTCAGGGTGGGGGGTAGATGGCATAATGATTATGGAGATTATGGAAACAGATTCTCATGCCTGAGGCTCCAAAGTCCTAGTTCAATAATACCCCACACCACCATAAGCCAGATCTGATCAGTGCTCTGGTAAAAGCAAGCAAACAAACAAAAATCAGTATTCATTGTTATTGTTCAGTTAAATAGAATAGGTTGATTGATGTGAGATGATTTCCTTATTTTTAGTTATAGAGTAGCTTTTTTTTCTTCTGTTTTGTATTCTCCTCAGTCTCTCCCTCTTAGCCTTTATAAAATAATAATAATAATAATAATAATAATAATAATAATAATAGGGAGCTGGCAGTGGTGTACCCAGTTAAGCTCTCAGAGTACTATGCAAAGATTTGGGTTTGAACCCCCACTTCACAAGCTGTGAAGCAGGTCTGCAGGTGTCTCTCTTTCTCACTCTCTATTTCTCCCTCCCTTCTCAGTTTTCTCTGTCCTATCAAATAAAATTGGAGAAAAGGAAAAAATGGCCACTAGGAGCGGTGGAATTGTAGAACCAGCCCCAAGTCCCAACCATAACCCTGGAGGCAAAATTAATAATAATAATAATAATGCCAGACCGGAGTTGTCATAAGCACTGAGCCCCAGCGATAACCTTGGTGGCAAAATAATAAGTGAAGGGGAAGCAATTACAGAAGCCAGACTTTCCACCTTCTGCAACCCACAGCGACCCGGGGTCCATGCTCCCAGAGGGATAGAGAATGGGAAAGCTAGTGGGGAGGGGGTGGGATACGGAGATTAGGTGGCGGGAATTGTGTGGAGTTGTAACCCCTCATCCTATGATTTTGTTAATGTCTCCTTTCTTAAATAAAAAAAAAATTAAAAATTAAAAAATAATAAGTGAATAAATAAATATGAAGATAAACTCTTAACATTTTAAAAATGTAGACCTAACATTATGACAAGCTAATATGGTGGTTTAAGTAACAACTCTACTTTTCCCCCCAGCCCCAAGTCTTTTTTTAAAATAATTATTTACTTATTTATTCCCTTTTGTTGCCCTTTTTTTTAATTGTTATTATTTATGTCGTCCTTGTTAGGACAGAGAGAAATGGTGGTGGTGGGGGGAGACAGAGAGGGAAAGATAAGACACCTGCAGACCTGCTTCACCGCTTGTGAAGCGATACCCCCTGCAGGTGGGGAGCTGGGGGCTCGAACCGGCATCCTTAAGCCGGTCCTTGAGCTTTGCGCCACCTGCGCTTAGCCCACTGCGCTACCACCTGACTCCCTCCAGACCCAAGTCTTAATCACAGGAGACATCTACATTAGTATTACACTAAATGATTTAATAAGCGTTTCATCATACAGTAAGATGAAACTGTAAAACTTGAGAAAATCATTAATAAAAAAATAAGGACTAAATTTAAACTGTTGATACCCCTCTTTAATGGAAAAAACTTAGATCTGGTTACTAGAAGTTGGAGGTCATCCTCAAAGCCAGCCTTTAGGGCTCACATGGTAGTGTTTCCTATGCTAGTGTAGGATTTGCATGTCTGAGGGCCCAGCTTCAGCTCGAGCTGAGCATATACCCCAAAATAAAAGTCTTAAACACCTACAACATTTGTAAAATTTAGGAGATACAGATTTTCTTCTCCAAGCTATACTCCAACTTACAAATATGTTAAACTGAATAAAAATGAGATTACTTTTTTGTTGTGTTATTGTCTGATTTTTTTTTTTTCTTTTTAACAGAATGGAAGTATTATGGAAGGATTGGCATTATGGAAAAATAATGTAGACAAACGTTTTGAGGGTGTTGAAGACTGCATGATCTGTTTCTCAGTCATTCATGGTTTCAACTACTCTCTTCCCAAAAAAGCCTGTAGAACATGCAAGAAAAAGTTCCATTCTGCCTGCTTGGTAAATCTAATGAGAAATCAGCTTTCTGTTTATGTACATCATACATGTATGGTATCTAACAAGGAAATGTTAAGCTCTTAGAAAGCAGTGGATGCTAGACTCCTGTAGTTAATGGAAACATAAGAAGACTTTTCAAAATCTGTAAAAAAAAGAGTCATTCACTGAGACTATAGCATCAAGCCACTTTAACAAGTTGCTGTTTCTTAGTTCTCAGCACTCAAAAAGTACCATCTGTGCAGTCAGTTTGCTTTGAAGATTTTACAAGGATTTAGATCAGGAAGAAGACTGGAAGGATCAGGACCGAAACTGGGCGTAATTTTTCATCAGAATTTTTTTAAAAGATTTATTTATTACTGGATAGAGAAATCAAGAGGGAAAGGGGAAATTGAGGGGGAGACAGAGAGACACCTACAACTGTTTGTGAAGCTTCTCCCTTAGGTGGGGACTGGGGGCTTGAACATAGGCCCTTGAACATTGCAACATGTGTGCTTAACTAGATGTGCCACTGCCCGGCCCCTTTCTCTTTTTAAATGTCATACTGGAAAAAAAGTCAAACTGTGTATGATTGCTTTGTAGGACATCTCTGAGCCAATACAGAAAGAATCAGATAGAAATAATACTCAGTTGTGCTGATTTTGGAGATGTGGAAGGAACAGAAAGATTGAAGAAACTCTGGTGTTTAGTGTGTGTGTGTGTTCTCCATTATTTAATTGAAAGCACAGGAAGCATCGTATCTACAAAACTGATTATGCAACTGAGTGTGAGAGCACTTCATTTCCACTTTAGTGTATAATTTTAAGATGACGTGACACGTGTATGTTCTGCTAATATTTAACCTCCTTTTCTGTTTCAGTACAAATGGTTTACATCCAGTAACAAATCTACTTGTCCACTCTGTCGCGAGACCTTCTTCTGACATTCTTTTCTTCCACTGGAAAAGATCTTCGAAGTAAATCAAGCAAAAAAGCAATGGCTTTGGATCATCGTAAAGTGTTGATGTGAGGAGGCCAGTGAACATTACTTTTAAAATAGGGCTTTCTTGGAAAATTATTTTGGTTAATGTAATGATCCTAAAATCAGGTTTACTTATCTTTTAGATTGCTTTGTAAATGTTTGGGAACCTTTTCTTTTACATAAGAATATTACATATTTGAGATGAAAATATTTATATTAATAGTTTAATCTCTTTGTATAACTAAAAATAAATATAGAAATGCTAAATTATAGAATTGGAGTTTGTGAAAGCAGTGTTCAATTTTATTACACTGAGAAATCCATTCAATTTTGTGATCTGTGTTTTAGAAGAAGCCAAAATGAGGCAAATGAATTGAGAGCTAGTTAACATCAACAGATATTTTAAGACTCATTAGTTATGACACCAAATATATTAGTATTCTGCTATTTGTAGATTATTTTAATGGTAAGACAACACTAAGCTATATTAGTTTAGCTTATCTTAAGCTGTTTGAAGCATGCTGTGAACTCCGATGATAAGAATATAAGCTGAACTTGATGGTGCCTCCACTTATCAGGGGCTATGAAATTCAGAAAACTAAGTTTCCAGCACTGACCTTTAGCTGTGGGAGAATTTCCCTGTGTTGATGGAATTTGAGTTGTAACCTTGACAGTGAATTTATTACTCAGTTTCAGTGAGTCTCCAAGGGATATGAGAAATTAATTATTTAATTCATTAAGCAGAGGGCTAGTTATTTCTCTGTTGAGAGGTAGAAATATAATTGTCTCTGAAATTTATGATTACTAAAAAGAAACAAATTTAATTGTCGAAGACTTTCAGCTTTGTACGCAAACTCTGCTATTCTTACTGAACAGAGTTACACTAAATTAGAGATGTAGAACTCTTTTTTCCCCCCACCTTTCACAAGTTAAAAGAATTTTAGTATTAAGTAAAATTCAGTATAACAAGCTGAAATGGATTAGGTCAAAACCTGCTTTTGCCACTATTGCCCTTAAAAATTGTATCCAAACTGTAGTATAGAAATTTGGAACTTGGAATAGTTTATAGTCTTTTAATACATGGATATTAACATATCTGTTGGCAAGACTACTTGAGAGATCAAGTAGTTATCTGTGTTGCAAATGTTTAATGAACTGGCAAAAAGTACCTCCTTAAATAAAATTCATGCTTACCCTCAGTTGGGTAAAAATGGTTATAATTGGGGGTCAGGTGGTAGTGCACATGTGGTGCAAAGCGCAAGGACCGGTGTAAGGAACCTGGTTCGAGTCCCCCCCCCTCCCCTCCTCTCTCCATTTCTATCCTATCCAAAAACAAAATGACATCAACAATAATAATAACCACAACGAGGCTACAACAAGGGCAACAAAAGGGGGAAAAATGGCCTCCAGGAGCAGTAGATTCATGGTGCAGACACTGAGCCCCAGCAATAACCCAGGAGGCAAAAAAAAAAAAGGTTATAATTGGAATAGTATCAATGTGGTCAGAGTATTGTAGTCGAGTGGAATATTCTGTGGGTTCCAGATCTCCTGAGTTGTGTTTGTAAATGCAGTGTCCTACTCAGTTTTGCCTGTCTCCTAATTTATTATTATTATTATTATTTTTTGCTGAAATATTATCTTCTAGCCTTGAGGCTCAAAAAGTGAAATACAGATAGCAAAAATCCTACTACCTCTTCTTAAGTCCTTTCTTAAGATTTTCTCTATGTCTCTGTCTCAGACAGAGTAATCCCAAAGGATAGTGTCAATCCTCTGTGAAAGGTACTTTTCCTTTAAAAGTGGTTTTATAATAAGACTTTGTTTATAACCTTTCCAGTATTGGCACTACTTGGCTTCTGACTCAAACCCCAAGTAGAAAAGGAAAGGGAATAATGGAGTGTTGTTTCTCCATGTTAGTATCAGGACATCAGGTTTTTTGGTGAAACACTAGAATAAGTGAGATACCTACCTATTCATACTTAGTACTCTTAACACATTTCTCTGAGACTTATAAAGCTTGCTACTGTTTATATGCTAAAGAAAAAGCTTTCCAAAAGTAAGATTAAGAGTATGACATTAAAGTTTTATTTATATAGCTTTGACAATTCTAGATAGCATCCCATAAAATTCTAGCATAAGGACCATTTCAAATTGCATGAGAGTCAAATCCCGTTAGCAGAATCATTAAAAATTCACTCCCCTGTGTAAATTGCAAATCTCAAGATTTATCACTTGCTCTAATGTATGTAACATAAGTTTCTGTGGCTTAAATGATGTTATAACTTGGTAAATTTTGGTGGTGTGAATAATTAATGTTGTTGATTGTTATACCATATGTGCCCATTAAAATTCTTTTAAATTATAAAGTACTTCAAATATACAGAATAATAGTAATATAAATATCCTTGTACTCTTCATAAACTATTTTGCCATATTTGCTTCTGATTTTTAAATAAAATGTTACTCTTTTTTACTGCTCCCTGATCCCATCTCCTCTTTCCCTCTGGCCTAAACTAGAATTCCCTTTCCTTTTTTTTTTTTTAATCCTTAATCATACTATGAGTTGTCTTCTGAAAAGATTTTACAAGTGGTTTGAGCCCCCAGCTCCCCACCTGCAGGGTAGTCGCTTCACAAGTGGTGAAACAGGTCTGTAGGTGTCTATCTTCCTCTCCCCCTCTTTGTCTCCCCCTCCTCTTTCCATTTCTCTCTGTCCTATCCAACAACAATGACAACATCAATAATAATAATGACTACATAAATAAATTTTTTTTTTTTTTAAAGAATTTTACAAGTGCCCATCTCAGGTTTAATCTGGGATGGTCAAATGATTGTCCAGACTGCCAGATAACTCAGTTATTATCTTTATTTAACTCAGTTATTTTCTTTTCAAATTAAAAAGTAGGAGGAAATCTTTAAATCTCAACATGAATCTCTATTTCTGTTTTATAAAAATTCTTGGATAGGGAGCCAGGCAGTAGTGCAGCAGGTTAAGCGCAGGTGCTGCAAAGCGCAAGGACTCGCGTAAGGATCCTGGTTCGAGCTCCCAGCTCCCCACCTGCAGGGGAGTCACTTCACAGGCGGTGAAGCAGGTCTGCAGGTGTCTATCTTTCTCTCCCCCTCTCTGTCTTCCCCTCCTCTCTCCATTTCTCTCGGTCTTATCTAACAATAACAACAGTAGTAATTACAACAATAAAACAACAAGGGCAACAAAAGGGAATAAATAAATAAATATTTTTTAAAAAATCTTGGATAAAAGGACTTTGGCCTGGGACTAGCACAATAGGCAAGTCACATGCATAAGTCACCACATGTGATGATCCAGGTTCAAGCTCCAGGTCCCCAGTAGTTGGGGTGGGAGGAGCTTCATGAGCAGTGAAGCAGTGCTGATGTTTCTTTCTCCTTCTGTGTCTTTCCCTGCCCTCTCAATTTTTTTCTGTCCTTTCAAAAGAAAAGAAAAAAAAAATTGGCTGGCCGCTGGGAATGGTGGATTTGTCATGTAGGCACTGGGCCCTAGTGATAAGTTGGTGGCAAAACAAAAACACCAACTCTGGTCCATTCAGGGTGTTTAGCATGGGGTCTGCTATTTGCAATAAATTAACTCATTCATTCATTCCCTCCCTTTCTTTTCCCATTTGTTACTTGCCCTTGTCTTTTATTGTTGTAGTTATTGATGTTGTCGTTGGATAGGATAGAGAGAAATGGAGAGGAGGGGAAGACAGAGAGGGGGAGAGAAAGATACCTGCAGACCTGCTTCACCACCTGTGAAGCGACTCCCCCTGCAGGTGGGGAGCCGGGGGCTCGAACTGGGATCCTTAACGCTGGTTACTGCGCTTTGCACCACCTGCGCTTAACCCGCTGCACTACCGTCTGACTCCCTCCTTCCTTTTTTTTTTTTTAATATTTATTTTATTTATTCCCTTTTGTTGCCCTTGTTGTTCTATTGTTGTAATTATTATTGTTGTTGGATAGGACAGAGAGAAATGGAGAGAGGAGGGGAAGACAGAGAGGAGGAGAGAAAGACAGACACCTACAGACCTGCTTCACCGCCTGTGAAGCGACTCCCCTGCAGGTGGGGAGCCGGGATTCGAACCTTATGCCGGTCCTTGTGCTTTGCGCCACCTGCGCTTAACCCGCTGCGCTACAGCCCGACTCCCTCTTCCTTTCTTATTTCACTATTTAAGGACTGTAACCTCTTTGAGTCATACCATGGAATCACGTGCTCTGTATATTTTATAGGAGTGCCCAAGGAAAAACCTCTGCTGTGCCCATGGCTTTCTGTACTGTTAGCCTTCTCAAAAAATTCACTCGTCATTTTGTGACCTGGGAGGTGGCACAGTGACTAAACCACTGGACTTAAAAGCATGATGACCTGAGTTTGACCCCTAGCACTCCACATGCCAGAACAAAATGGAAACAATAAGGAGGGTAAATCAAAAGAGTGTACAATAAGCAAAAGCACATGGGTGTACTTGTGGACACATATCCAAGTAACACATCACCACTGTAAAAAAAGCTAATGCAAAAGGGGGAAAGTCGTTTCATTCCTGCTTAGTACTTAGCTTCTCAGACCTTCAGCCACACATAGACACGCCCTGTCAGTGGGTTTTACAGAAATATACATATAGGATAACAATGTTCTTGCTATGTTTCACTCAATAGTTTACCATAACCTGATTTGGTATCCACAGACCTATGTTTAATGGCTGGAGATTCACTCATGCGACACAGATATACTATAATTTATTTACTAATTCCTAGACGGATGGGCCTTTACAATGACTTCACTGCTTATTACAGGTAATGCTGAAATACACATATATATATGTGTATATACACATACATACACACATACACATCTGTAATACAGGTGATGAAGTGGAAATGACATATACTCTATATTTACCTGCGCTTATATGAATATGGCTGAAATCTCACTGAGGTAAAAAAAAGGAATGCCCTACTCTTCTACCTTTTCCTATATGGCAAATTTACAATTTTATTAGTTAACCAAAAAATGGTTTCAGTTTTAAAATATGCTGAGTACATTCAGCTTCTTTACATATACATATTCAATAGAATATACATTTGACACATGTACAGTATAGCATGCAGCTAGATATATTGTACCCTAGGGCCTGGTGAACTTTAGAACTGAAAGAACTTCTCTGCCGGCTTGTCTAGAAAGTACAATAGTTCCTTGTAGACCTTCTGCCTTCATTGTTTTCAAGATTTCTTCTGAAATGAAGATTAATTAACAATTTTAAAGATGAAAATAAACAGACCGTTTACAGATTCCCTTAACCTGGGAAAGCAAGCAGTGTACTGAGAAAGCTCTATTAGAGTGATCTTGGACTTTGGACAGATGGGAGCACTTTGTATTTTCAAGATGTTGCAGTAGCTAGTCTCTTCTGAATTCAATATAAATATTAGTTATACATATTAAAGTATGTGGTTCCCTTTTGAGTGGCTCAGAGATGCTCTTATTTTTACCTTATATCCTTAGGGGATGAAAAATCCTAACGAGGGTATGGTGACGTGTAATAAGTGAAACTGTTCATTTTTCAGGTATACTGAAAAAAAAGCAGATCTTCCCTTCTGCAAATAAGTAGCATTAAAAAGACTGAACTGTGCTGTGGTTCAGGAGGTGACACAGTGATAAAGCTTTGGACTCTCAAGCATGAGGTCCTGAGTTTGATCCCCGGCAGCACATGTACCAGAATGAATGTCTGGTTCTTTCTCTCTCCTCCTATCTTTCTCATTAATAAAATCTTAAAAAAAAAAAAAAAAGACTGAAATGTGAAAGTAGAATTGTCATGTGATTTTGGCCTAAGGACAGGAGGCAAAAGATAAAAATCAAGGGCCTGGTGGTGGCACACCCACTTGAATGCACATATTACTACAGGCAAGGACCAAGGTTCAAGCCCCAGACCCCCACCTGTGGGGGGGATGCTTCACAAGCTGTGAAGCAGTGTTGCAGTTTCTCTCACTCTGTCCCTTCCCAATTTCTATCTTAACAAATAAAACACAGGGAGGAAAGGGGTGGGGCACCAGAAGCACTGGATTTGTCCTAAACTGAGCCCAAGCAATAATCCTGGCATCAAAAAAATTTTTTTAAATAGGGGAGTCAGGCAGTAGCGCAGCAGGTTAAGTGCACGTGGCGCGAAGCGCGGGGACCAGCATAAAGATCCTGGTTCGAGCCCCTAGCTCCCCACCTGCAGGGGAGTCGCTTCACAAGCGGTGAAGCAGGTCTGCAGGTGTCTGTCTTTCTCTCCCCTTCTTTGTCTTCCCTTCCTCTCTCCATTTCTCTCTGTCCTATCTAACAACGGCGATGACATCAATAACAATAACAACTATAACAATAAAAAATAATGGCAACAAAAGAAAAAAGTATTAAAAAAATTTTTAAATGAAATAAAAATAAAATCTGAGGTGTACAGTAAAAGAGGTGGATTATGGGGTAGCATAGAGGTTATGCAAAAGACTTTCATGCCTGAAGTCCCAGGTTTAGTCCCGTACACCTATAAGGTAGAAATCATCAGTTCTCTCTAGGAAAAAAAAATACAGCTTTTATATTTAAATATTAATTTATAAATGATGGAAAAAACTATCCCTACTGCCCCAATAATACTTCAAAAACCATAAGGATGGATCCTTAGTGGTTTTTCTAACTCAACATGAATGTAGCCTACATTAGCTGTTACGGTTACAATATATACCCCAGGTTACTTCATAAATTGTAACTTGGTCATAATTTTTGACTCAGCAAAGTGAATGGTGAAGAGATTACCTGGATTGTTTTCTTTAATTGTAACCAAATAAAATGATCCTTCTGGAGAAAGGAGAATTGGAACCAGTGGAAAGAATCTGTCCATCACTTCTCGACCATTTCTGCCGCCAGCCCAGGCTGCCTCTATTCCATGACTCCTTACCTGTGAGCAATTAGATCAGACCTGCTTAGTCTTTACTCGTGCTGCTTTTAAAATCACGGGTGGTGGTCTGGGAGGTGGCACAGTGGATAATGCATTGGACTCTTAACCATGAGGACCTGAGTTCAACCCCCGGTAGCACATGCACCAGAGTGATGTCTGGTTCTTTCTCTCTTTTTCTGTCTTTCTCATGAGTAAATAAATTCTTTAAAAATATAAAAAAATAAAATCACAGATGAACTCTTTTTGAGAAGTAGCTGTTGCCACTTTATATTTTGTGTTTTACTGCCAATAAGGAAGCAGTAAAAAAATCTGACCACTACTGCTTTCTGGTCTGAGTAACTTTGTATACGTTTATCATCTTTGTGAATCATTTTTCTTTCTTTTTAATATACTTATTTATTTTGGAGACAGAAATCTAGAGGGAAGGAGGGGATAGGGAGAGAGAGAGAGAGAGACTACTGCAGCACTGCTTCACTACTTGCGAAACTCCCCCTTTCACCCCTGACAGGTGGCAACTGGAGGCTTGAACCTGGGTCCTTGTGCATGTGTATTCAACCAGGTGTGCCACTGCCCGACCCTTAGTCTCCTCTCTGTAAAATTAGAAAAGCAGCACTTCTGTATGCAAAATCTGGACAATAACTAAAATCGTGATTTTTGTCCATTTTTTGTTACTACTAATATAAAGCTTAAGTTGAGAAACATAAGCAGCAGTTAACGCTTAATACAAACGGTTCTGACTCGTAGAGAAAATAACACCAGCACCAACTAGACAGCGTGTGCTTTTTATTTTGACCTTTCCCTAGGCTGGCAATAGGCAGTGAGATAATCTCTCAGACGTCTGGTTGGGAATACCAGCCACAAAATCATGAGAGGAATCAAACAGTGCCCTGCTATGCTGAGTTGCCAGTGTGTTTTTGTTTTGTTTTGTTGTTCCTCCTTCCACTTCACTCGGGGCTCAAGGGTTTACAGTGCATTGATGATTTATAGGGATAACCTGTCATCATCCCATGACAGGCAGCTGCAAGACGCTCTCTCAAAACCTAGGTCTTGTTCCACCATCACACACGAGATGAAACCTGGACTGAGTGTGGTATACTTCACCAAAGCCAGTGTCGTCTTTGTATTTTTTAAAATTTTATTTTTTTTTAAATATTTATTTTATTTATTTATTCCCTTTTGTTGCCCTTGTTGTTTTATTGTTGTAGTTATTATTGTTGTTGTTGTTGTTGTTGTTGGATAGGACAGAGAGAAATGGAGAGAGGAGGGGAAGACAGAGAGGAGGAGAGAAAGATAGACACCTGCAGACCTGCTTCACCACCTGTGAAGCGACTCCCCTGCAGGTGGGGAGCCGGGGTTCGAACCGGAATCCTTATGCCGGTCCTTGTGCTTTGCACCACCTGCACTTAACCCGCTGCGCTACAGTCCGACTCCCCGTCTTTGTATTTTTTTAAAAATCTTTTTTTTTAAGTTTTTTTTTATCTTTATTTATTGGATAGAAATAAAGAAATCTAGAGGGAAGGGGGTGACAGAGAAGGAAAGAGACAGAGAGACCCCTGCAGCACTGCTTTGCCACTCGCAGAGCTTTCTTCCTGCAAGTGGGGACCGGAGGCTCAAACCTGGATCCTTGCGCATTATAATACGTGCACTCAACCAGGTGCACCCTCGCCTGGCTCCTCTTCATGTCCACAAAGTGCCTGCCTGGCTTTGAGCTGTCTAACAGTTTCTAGTAGGAGCAGAGTTGGAGCAGTCTGTAGGCCCACTAGTTGTGGGTGAGTTTCCCCATGCCTGCTGGTATCATCCATCCACTGACGATCAGGAGTAAATTCTGCAGTTTGGGTTTGTTAGTAGGTGGCTGATAGGATGTCCCGCTGATTTTTAGAAAAAGCTGAAAACAGCAGGAAGTTTCACTGTTCCTTACCTCTTCAGGTGGAGTCACCACATAGGGGGGATTAAACACCAGAAGGTCAACCTTTTCCTTCAATCGTGGTAGCAAGCCTTTGACCTAAGAGTTCAACAGCCAGAATTTAAGCCACAGTGAAGTAAACATGGAAAAAAAAAAAGCGAACATATTCTCTCATTTTAGAAAACAATGTCAGAAGGCTCCACTAATAGAATGGAGGTAAATATTTTTACTTTTTTTTTGCTTTCAGGGTTATTGCTGGGGCTCAGTGCCTGCACTACAAATCCACTGCTCCTGGAGGCCATTTTTCCCATTTTGTTGCCCTTGTTTTTACGCTTATTGTAGTTGTTATTATTGTCATAGTTGATGTTGTTGGATAGGACAGAGAGAAATCGAGACAGATGGGGAAGACAGAGAGGAGAGAAAGACACCTGCAGACCTGCTTCACCGCTTGCAAAGCAAACCCCCTGCAGGTGGGGAACCAGGATCCTTATGTCGGCCCTTGCGCTTTGCACCATGTGCACTTAACCCGCTGTGCTACTGCCCAGCTCCCACATTTTCACTCATAAAGCTTCTGCCCCTCAGTAGTTCATATGTTTACACTATGGGTTCATTTACAGAAGATGAACTAAGGAGGCAAGTGTCAGCTCTATAGCGTGTGCTCTTTATAGGTCTGTAAACAACTTTAAAGTTGAGGCAAATGTTATAGGTGCCAAGGAGAGAATTCAGAATACTGGGAAGCGACATTAAAAACATCACTTAGTTGGCACTTTAGAAATCATTCAATCAGGGAGTCGGACAGCATAAGTGCACGTGGTGCAAAGTGCAAGGACCAGCATAAGGATCCTGGTTCGAGCCCCCCGCTCCCCACCTGCAGGGGAGTCACTTCACAGGTGGTGAAGCAGGTCTGTAGGTGTCTATCTTTCTCTCCCCCTCTGTCTTCCCTCCTCTCTCCATTTCTCTCTGTCCTATCCAACAATGATGACGTCAATAATAACTACAACAATAAAACAACAAGGGCAACAAAATGGAATAAATAAATATTAAAAAATTAAAAAAAAACATTCAATCAATCATAATTTTTGACAGAACAACAATTTTTTCAAAGAAAGTCCACTGTAGGCAAAAAGTCAAAAGTATTTTAAACATTCTTCTTACTGGTCTAATTAGACAGTTTTAAAAGTATGCCTGATTGTCACCTGTGTCTTCACAGGCATAAAATAAACAGATGTTAAAGGAACATTCGTGTTTAAAACTGAGAGCAACAAAAGGGAATAAATAAATAATATTAAAACAAACAAACAAACAAACCTGAGACCTCTGGGATGTAACCAGGGTGACTGGAAGAGAATTAAAAGAGGAACAGCTTTTATGGTATGTGACTCGAAATCATATAAGACTTAGCTGGTGTGGTCTGGAAGGTGGTGCAGTGGATAAAGCATCGGACTCTTAAGCAAGAGGTCATGAGTTCAATCCCTGGCAGCATATGTACCAGGGTGATGCCTGGTTCTTTCTCTTTCCTCCTATGTTTCTCATTAATAAATATAATCTTAAAAAAAAAAAAAAAGACTTAGCTGTACTTCCTAATTATTGGACATATTGTTGGACTACTCATATATATGGTGAAATAGAGCCTTAGAAATTCCATTTTATCCAAGTTTCTAAAAGCAGTTCCATGTCTATCAGTTATTTGAATTATTTACTTCAAAGAAAAAACAAGGGAGATGTTTATGTCTATGGAGAGGTGTTTACAGAGCTAACTTTTTGTTCTCCATTGTGTAAAAAAAAAAAAAGCATTATGAAAGAAGTCAGTCAGGTTTACCCTTACATAGTAAGAGGGCTAGCTTACTATGCAAGCTAGTGAAAAAATACTTACTATGTGTAAATATCTTACTATGTAAGATAGTGAAAAAATATATGTGGAATAATAAAAAGTACTGATTTCAATCCCACAGTGAGATTGTTTCTCAAATTATGAAAAGTTCGAAATGTAATTTTCCAGAAACACTGAGAAAGAAAACTAGAGAAGGACATGCACTGTAACTTCATGACGGCTGGGTTTTAAATAGCGGGAAATTTGATACCAGAAAATCCAAGTTTTGACATTAAAAAGGAATTGAATTAAATAAGAAAGTCATTGCAGACTGAATAAAAGTCTAATTAAAGTCTCCCCTCACTTACCCATATTTAGTTTTTTTCTTATTTATTTATTTTTCCCCTTTATTGGGGGATTAATGTTTTATAGTCACCAGTAAATAGAATAGTTTGTACATGCATAACATTTCTCAGTTTTCCACACAACCATATAACGCCAACTAGGTCCTCTGTCACCCTTTTCCAGTACCTGTACTCTCCCCCCCAACACACACACACACCTCAGAGTCTGTGGTGTAATACACCAACCATATTTAGTTTTTGAAAGTCTTACGGTGCTAGAATTAGAACTAAGTACAAAATTTCTCTAACAAGAAGCTTTAAATCCATTGCAGCAAAATGCATATTTTTTTTGTAAGAGGAGCTTTTCTTGTGGCCCTTAACTTTTAGTTTAAACAACATATCTACATAAATTGTTTGGCATTCTACCACAAAGTATGTGAACAGAGTGACAAAACAAATTAATCATTTTCTGCTCACTACTGCTACTTAACATAAAGGGAGAAATGGGCAAATCAACCTCGGTCATTATTTTTTTATAAAACAGAATAACTGATATTTGTGCCTAATGACCCTAAATCAAACAGGTAAAATTGTGTTTAAGACTGCTAAAGGAATATTAAGAAAATAACTTTCTTCTAAGAATAACAATGAAATACAGTGGAAAACTACTTATTAAACAGGCAAATATGGCTATCCAAAATCATGACCCATTTTACCTGACAGCTGTGGTCATCTATTTCCAGTGTTCTGAAGATAGGCAAAAGAGTTTTCGACATTGGTTATAATACCTATGGCTAAGTCTACTTCATTTCTTTGCCAAAAGTTAGTATCATGTTCAATTTACCAACTGGAAAAAAAACAACACTATTGAGTTGTCAGAAAAGTCATGACATACTTTTTTTCTGTTTTCTGGATGCAAAAATGCATCACAACTTTTCTGACAGCCCAATAATACTGGCACAGATTACAACTGGTATATCCTAGCTCCCATGGCTATGGTGAGAGGTTGAGAGACAGGTACATAGCCCAATTTGATCCAAATGATGTTCATCCTGAGGTTTGGGATAGGGAGCTACTTTCTTCCCTAATCCAGCTTTCTGGTCCTTTTTCCAGCCATGACATCATCTCCCCAGACAATAACCTGGATCCACCTGCATATCAGATTTCAGGCTCAGGGGGAAAAAAAAAAAAAAAAACTACTATAGCCACAGGCCCTTCGGAATATAACTAAAATATGCCTACTAGCTATCTATAAAATAGAGACCCCCCCCAACTCTTCATCTGCACTATTGCAGCCTTTAGGTTTATGATTAGTCAACAATTTGTTTGGCTTTGTATGTTAACTCTCTTTTCAGCCACCAGGTTCCAGATGCTAGCATGATGCCAACCAG
Organism: Erinaceus europaeus; assembly: GCF_950295315.1. Lineage (NCBI taxonomy): Eukaryota > Metazoa > Chordata > Mammalia > Eulipotyphla > Erinaceidae > Erinaceus > Erinaceus europaeus. The sequence goes on along the minus strand of NW_026647533.1, from coordinate 4,708 downwards.
ACTTCCCTGGATGGAAAACCCCACCAATGTGTCCTGGAGCTCCGCTTCACCCCACTAGGGAAAGAGAGAGGCAGACTGGGAGTATGGGTCGACCTGTCAATGTCCATGTTCAGTGGGGAAGCAATTACAGAAGCCAGACCTTCCACATTCTACAACCCACAATGACCTTGGGTCCACACTCCCAGAGGGTTAAGGAATGGGAGGGCTATCAGGGTAGGGGATAGGATGCGGAGATCTGGTGGTGGGAATTGTGTGGAGCTGTACCCCTCTTATCCTATGGTTTTGTCAATGTTTCCTTTTTATAAATAAAATTAAAAAAATAATAACTGAATCAGAAAGCGTTTCTCTCTGTGAAAGGCTGCTAAGAAATAAGATACAGACATGCAAGCATCCTGTTACCATGAAGGGGAAACCTGCCAAGGGATAGACTCTCCGTAGTGGATAAAACATTGGATTCTTAAGGAATTCCTGTGTTCAGGTTTCAACATTGCATGTACCGATGCTCTAGTTCGCTTTACTCCTTTCCCTAATAATTTCTTTTCTTTTCTTTTTTCTTTTCTTCCCCTTTCTTCCTTTCTTTCTTTCTCTCTCTCTCTCTCTCTCTCTTTCTTTCTTTCTTTCAGAATTTACTTCAGTGGTCCAGGAGGTGACACAGTGGATGGGGCTTTGGACTCTCAAGCATGAGGTCCCGAGTTCAATCCCCGGCAGCACATGTACCAGAGTGATGTCTGGTTCTCTCTCCTATCATTTCTCTTGAATAAATTAAAAAAAAATCTTTTAAAAGAATTTACTTTGTTTAGTTAGTCAAAAGTCATTCAGTTTTCTTAAAGTCAATTTGTTTGAAAAGGGTATTATATTGGATAAGGATCAGCACTCACCAAATCTGTAATCACTGGGTGGATGAGAACTTTGTTACAGCGCCCAGTCTCCAGAGTACAAGCCGCAGCTTCTGGGTTGATATCAGTACACCTATGGACAGAGAAGATACTGTACTCTCTATCCATTAGACAAAATGGTCACTGAAAACTTCAAGGAATGCAGGTCCTTGTCCTTTAACATAAATTCAGAAAACCCTTAGGATGCCTGAAAAATGTTGCATAAGAATAGAACAAAAATCAGTTATATTGACAGAGATTGTCCAAGAGTAGAAAGACGTACATTTAGGCACTCACGTCTGAAGGAATTTATTCAGTTATGAAGCCCAACACCACAGTTATCAGAAATACATGTTAAAAGAAATTTCTGAAAGAAAATGCTCATCATATAATATTAACAAAAAACATGGACAATGGAAAAAAAAGAAAATAAACCTCAAAGGAAACACACTTAAGACCATGTGTGGCAAAAATTAGAGGTGACTTGTATGTTCTTTGTACTTCCTATATTCTCAACTTTACTAAGGATAATTGCTAGTAATTTTTTTCTAGTAAATTATTTACCTAAGATTCAAATTTAAAGATGAGCGCAAATTACTATGGTTTCTATAATTATGCAGCAAGATGGAGTAGTTTTAAGTATGCTAAGTGTGTAGTTACAGTTACTAGTGAAGCATAATCTATAGTCTTGAGTCTTCACTAGACTTGAATAGACACTCAGATATATATTATCTACTGAGAAAATAATTTTCTACCAGCAATCATTCCCACAGTGAATCTCTTCAAGGAAGATATGGATGCATTTGATATACTTACATATACAAAGCTTGAGGGCCTATCACAGAGGCTAGGAATGCAGACACCACTCCAGACCCTGACCCTACTTCAAGGCATATTTCCACTCTAAAAAAAAAAGAGTGATGGAAAGAAATCTTAGTACAGCAGGATAAAAATAGACATCAAAAAAGTAACTCTCATGCTACTTTGAACATCCACTTTTTGCATCACCCACCTGCAAATAATTTGGAAATAGAAGAAATTTATCATAACCATATCGTTTAATATTGTATAACTTAAAACTGTTGAAATAGGTAACTTACATAAATATTGGGTTGTCAGAAAAGTTATGACATTTTTCTATGCAAAAATGCATCGTGACTTTTTCAAGAACCCAGTAGTTACGTAGCTTTCAATTCTACAAAACAATATACAAGCTATGGATAATGCTAATTAGAATGATAGGAAAGACATCTGATCTTCCACAAGGAGCTCCTAGTTCAGTATTTTTGAGACATTTAAAAATATATAACATTTATAAATTCATCACATAGTCTATTGATTGATTTTTACCAAAGCACTGCTCAATTCTGTCTTATGGTAGTTCTGGGGATTGATTTGGGATGGGCCTCAAGTATGAAATTCATCAGTATATGTGAAGAAGGAAATGCTCTATTCCACTGACAATAGATTTAGAGAAGAAAATGTGCATTTGTACAGCTATATGCTGAACTGCTAAGATGTGTATCTGATCTTAGCATTCTAATAGCAATTCTAAGAATGTTATTGGATATGATACAGCCTTCATCCTGCTGGATCTTTTAAAGACTTATTTATTAACAGGAGAGAAAACCAAAGTGTCATTTGTGCACTTGCAATGCTGAATATGGAACTTAGAACCTCATGTTTGTTTGTTTATTTATTATTTATTTTCCCTTTTATTGCCCTTGTTTTATTATTGTTGTAGTTATTGTTGGATAGGAGACAGAAACAGAGAGAGGAGGGGAAGACAGAAAGGGAGAGAGAAAGACAGACACCTTCAGACATGCTTCACTACCTATGAAGTGACTCCCCTGCAGGTGGGAAGCCAGGGGTTACTGCCCAACTCCCGGACCTCATGTTTATTTATTTTTTATTTATTTACTTAAAAAGGGAGACATTAACAAAACCGTAGGATAGGTGGGGTACAACTCCACACAATTCCCACCACCACAACTCTGTATCCCATCCCCTCCCCTGATAGCTTTCCCATTCTTTATCCCTCTGGGAGTATGAACCCAAGGTGACTGTGTATTGCAGAAGGTGGAAGGCCTGGCTTCTGTAAGGACCTCATGTTTTTTAAAGCACTGGCCACTTAACACACCTGGGCCACCCTACTGCATTAATTATATATATATATATATATATATATATATATATATATATGAGAGAGAGAGAGACATATATACATATATTTTCTTTACTAGCTAAAGAACTAGAGCATCATTCTAGGAGACTGAACTCAGGACATCATGCTTGAGAGTCCAAGATCTTATCCACTGCCATCACCTCCCAAGGAGTATCCACTAATTTTTTATAAGAATTATTTATTTCATCTAAAAATGAGAGGCTTATATAAGAGAGGGAAGGTAGAGCACCACTCTGAAACCAGAAGCTTGAGGTATACAAGCCCTGTGTTACCAGCTGTACCATTTGCCTGGCTGCAACTGCTAAATTTTGTCCTTCAAGCATCTCTATTACAGCAAAAGTCTGATGGGACTTAGGGCCCTTTCTAGCACCTAACAATTATCCAAAGATAACAACATCTAGGGGCTTCTAACTTTGTAAACTAATCCACACATAGGACAAGTCTTTTTTATAATAAAGGAAGGCTGACTGGATGTTACCAAATTTCTTTTACAGCATACCTTACAACACAATTTCTTCTTGTAAACTTTTTTGGGGATATCTTGAGAATAAGCAGTACAGCTGCTTCATTCCATATTTTAGTAAAACTAAAGGTTCCATCTTTTACATCATAACAACAACAACAAAAACTAACAATAGTTGGGAGACTTGACACATGGAAAACCTAAGTCGAAGAGGAATAAATAATCAGGTGGAGAGAGTATAGTGGTTATATCAGACTTTCATGCCTAAGGCTTCGAGGTTCCTGGTTCAATGCCTGGTACCACCATAAATGACAGCTGAGTAGCACTCTGGTAAAAAGAACAAAAAAGCGAAAACACACAGAAAAGGAGGAATAAATACAACATATACATATATATATGTATGTATGTATAGTCAGGTTTTGCTACAGCCTAAAAATATTTAGGTCTTTCTAAATTTGTCTACTCAATATATTTCATTAAAATGTATACTTTTTACCTCAAATAGACTTCCTAGCTTCTCTCCACCCTAAAGTCCCTATTCCTATCTGCTCTGTTCCTACTTTATGGTCCCTTTTCCTTAAACATTTGCTTTGCTTTATATCTTACTGCCTTTCTGCCACCAAATTGCAAATGCTACTATGATTTCATTCTAACTTCCCTGGGCAGAAGACCTCAACAATGTATCCTAGAACTTCACCTCTCCAGAGCTCTATCCCACTAGGGAAAGACAGAAACAGGCTGGGGGAATGGACTGATGTGCCAATGTCCATGTTCAGAGAAATAGCAATTATAGAAGTTAGAGAACTCCCACCTCCTGTGCCCCAAAAAAGTATTTTGGTTCATACTTTCAGAGGGGAAGAAATGTTAGGGGAAGATGACCAGAAGGCTTTGAACTCCAATTTTATCAAGACCCAGAGAGAAAGAAAAGGAAAAAAAAAAAAAAAAAAAAGGACATTCAGAAGTAGTAACAGGTGTAGGTGTGACTTAGAAAGGAAGACAGTACTATAGAAAAAATGGGCAAATACATATAGATATAGCTATAGAAGTAATAGTCAACCCCTTATCTGTAACCTTGGGAGAACTACTGCAGTTTCCAGTGGAGGGAATGGGGGACACAGAACTCTGGTGGTGGGAATGGTGTGAAAGTACACCTCTGTTATTGTATAATATTGTAGATATTGAATC
>NW_026647532.1:0-87829 GCF_950295315.1 Erinaceus europaeus | reverse complement strand
CAGCTGCAGAGCCCTGTACCAGGCACCCAAGGGACCGTGCACAAGGGGTGGGGGGCTGTCCAGGGTGGCAGAGACCCAGGGCCTGGGTGGAGCAGCTTGAGGGCCTATCCCCTGGGTCCCTGCTGGTCTCTCTCACCTAGGGCAGGAAAGCAATGGGGGACGTGAGCAGCCGAGCTGTGAGGGAGGGGGCAGGAGAGCCCACTGTGCAGGGCCCCCAGCAGCCGGGAGCCAGGTTTGTCCAGGGAGGGTCAGAGCCGTCAGGGAGCCCATGGGGCTGGGCAGGACCTGATGTTGCTCCTCCTCCTCCTCCTCTCCCCCTTCTCTTCCTCTTTTTTATCTTTTTTTTTTTTTTTTTGCAGCTCCAGGACCTCCCTCCTGAGGTCCTCCTCCTTTTCCCATTCATTCATTAAAGGTGGGGGGGGGTGTGTGTGAGTGGTAGCACAGTGGGTTAAGTGCACATGGTACAAAACACAAGGACTCACATAAGGATCCCGGTTTGAGCCCCCGGCTCCCCACCTGCAGGGGAGTCACTTCCCAGGCGGTGAAGCAGGTCTGCAGGTGTCTGTCTTTCTCTCCTCTCTCTGTCTTCCCCTCCTCTCTCCATTTCTCTCTGTCCTATCAACAAAATCGAAAGAAAAAAAAATGGCCACAGGAGCAGTGGATTCGTAGTGCAGGCACTAAGCCCCAGTGATAATCCTGGAGGCCAAAGAAAATAGTCTGACAGAGCCCTGCCCCACTAGGGACAGACAGACACAGGCTGGGGGTGTGGGTCCACCTGCCAACACCCATGTCCAGCGGAGAAGCCATCACAGAAGCCACAACTCCCACCTCTGCTCCCCATAGAGAATTTGGGTCCAGGCTCCAGAGGGGGAGACATGTCAGGGGGAGATGCCCAGAGGGCTCTGAACCCCAACTCCATCAGGACCCGGAGAGAGAAGATGGACAAAGGAAGGCTATTTGGATGTAGTAGGTGTGACTTAGAAAGGGAGAGAAGGCAGGACTTTAGACAAAATGGGAAAATATAGATATAGACAGTTCTAGAAATAATAGTCAGCCCATATCTGTGACCTTGGGAGAACCACTGCAGTTTCCAATGAAGCAAGTGGGACACAGAGCTCTGGTTGTGGAGACAGTGTGAATTATACCCCTGTTAAATCACTAATAAAAATGGTAGTCCATGTTCATGGGTTGGGAGCATCAACATCATCAAAATAAATAAACTAACCAGAGCCATCTACAACTTTAATGCTATCCCCATCAAGATCCCATCCAATTATTTTTAGGAGACTAGAACAAATGCTACAAAGGTTTGTCTGGAACCAGAAAAGACCTAGAATTGCCAAAACAATCTTGAAAAGAAAGAACAGAACTGGAGGCATCACACTCCCAGATCTCAAATTGTATTATAGGGCCATTGTCATCAAAACTGCTTGGTACTGGAACATGAATAGCCACACTGACCAGTGGAAGAGAATTGAGAGCCCAGAAGTAAGCCCCCACACCTATGAACATCTAATACATTAAAAAAAAATTAATTATATTTATTTATTTATTGGATGGAGACAGCAAGAAATTGAGAGGGAAGGGGGAGGGACAGAGAGGAAGAGAGACAGAGAGACACCTGCAGCCCTGTTTCGCCGCTCGTGAAGCTTCCTCCTGCAGTGGGGACTGGTGGTTCTCGGCCCCTCTCCCTTTCCCTCTCCCTCAGTGCGAGGGGCCTGGCTTTCTGGGCGCCGACCTTCCGGGGTGGGTGCTGGTGTCTGCTCAGTCTGTCAGGTGACCCCCCAGGCCAAGTGAACCCCAGAGGTGTGAACCCCAAGCCCTATGAAACCCCATTATGTGACGTCTCAGGCCCTGTGACACCCCAAGGCCATGTGTCCACCATACACTTGACTCTCCAGACCCTGTTATCCCCAGGCACTGTGAACCCCAAGCCCTGTGACCTCCCCATGCCCTGTGACCCCCCAGGCCCTGTGACCCTCAGGAACTGTGACCCCCAAGCCTTATGACCCCCCAGGCTCTGAGATCTCCAGCACTGTGACCCCCAGGCCCTGTGACCCCTCAAGCCCTGTGACCCCCAGGCCCTGTGACCCCCAGGCTGAGGGGCAGCTCCACACAGAGCTGTCTCAGCATGGGTGCTGGGGGCTGTGGGTGCAGGGGGTCCATGGCTCCCTGTGGCACGTGGTGCAGGCAGGGGGGTGGGTCCTCAGCAGACAGAAAGTCCTTGCAATGCTCTAGTTGCCACGGCAACAGCAGTCTGGAAGCTGGGACCTGGGTGCTGGGAAGAATTCCTTGTCTGCCTGCCTCTCAGGCCACCAGCTCCCAGGCCTCCATTCTCCACCTCACCTGGGATGAACCCCCTCGCCCACCCCTACAGGAGTGGGGGCACAGTGGGCAGTGCTGCGGGGCAGCTATCAGACTCTGGGGACAGTGGGCATTGTGGGGGTCAGCACCACCTTCCCCCACAGCCTGGCTCCACCCCTGCTGGGCTCTCAGTCACACACATACACTCAGGGGTCCTCTCTCTGCCTGGGTGTCCCTGTCCCCACGTGTCCTGCTCTCCAGCAGCCGCTAGACCCTCACTTTACAGGGTCCTCCTGGGGGAGGGGGACACAGGCCCAGCTCAGGGTCCTCCTGGGGGAGGGGACACAGGCCCAGCTCAGGGTCCTCCTGTCCTGGGGGAGGGGACACAGGCCCAGCTCAGGGTCCTCCTGTCCTGGGGGAGGGGACACAGGCCCAGCTCAGGGTCCTCCTGTCCTGGGGGAGGGGACACAGGCCCAGCTCAGGGTCCTCCTGTCCTGGGGGAGGGGGACACAGGCCCAGCTCAGGGTCCTCCTGTCCTGGGGGAGGGGACACAGGCCCAGCTCAGGGTCCTCCTGGGGGAGGGACACAGGCCCAGCTCAGGGTCCTCCTGTCCTGGGGGAGGGGGACACAGGCCCAGCTCAGGGTCCTCCTGGGGGAGGGGACACAGGCCCAGCTCAGGGTCCTCCTGGGGGAGGGACACAGGCCCAGCTCAGGGTCCTCCTGTCCTGGGGGAGGGGACACAGGCCCAGCTCAGGGTCCTCCTGGGGGAGGACACAGGCCCAGCTCAGGGTCCTCCTGTCCTGGGGGAGGGGACACAGGCCCAGCTCAGGGTCCTCCTGGGGGAGGGGCACAGGCCCAGCTCAGGGTCCTCCTGTCCTGGGGGAGGGGGACACAGGCCCAGCTCAGGGTCCTCCTGTCCTGGGGGAGGGGACACAGGCCCAGCTCAGGGTCCTCCTGGGGGAGGACACAGGCCCAGCTCAGGGTCCTCGTGGGGGAGGGACACAGGCCCAGCTCAGGGTCCTCCTGGGGGAGGGACACAGGCCCAGCTCAGGGTCCTCCTGTCCTGGGGGAGGGGACACAGGCCCAGCTCAGGGTCCTCCTGGGGGAGGGACACAGGCCCAGCTCAGGGTCCTCCTGGGGGAGGGACACAGGTCCAGCTCAGGGTCCTCCTGGGGGAGGGACACAGGCCCAGCTCAGGGTCCTCCTGGGGGGGCAGTGCCTTCTCTGTTGAGGGGCCGTCTCCCCCGGGAGACTTAATGGAGGCTCTTCTTTGGGCACCCTTTGAGAGGCTAAACAAACTGAAGGCAAAACACCCATTAGGCCACTGTGGAGACTCAGAACCTGCCAGTTCAGCGCCTGCCTGGGGTGAGGGGGGCGCTTCCCAAGGCCGCTGGTGCCCGGAACCAGGAGGGCGGCAGACGGGCACACAGGCGTCCCCAGGGCCAGGAGAAGCTGCAGAGACTCCACACCGTGCAGAGGCCCCCCCCACCTCTGCCTGTCTGGACAGCATGCTGACCTGACAGGAAGACAGACGGGAGACAGAGACAGAGACATGACATTGGAGCCTCCCGGGGAGAGACAGAGAGACAGAGACATGACATTGGGGCCTCCCGGGGAGAGACAGAGAGACAGAGACATGACATTGGGGCCTCCCGGGGAGAGACAGAGAGACAGAGACATGACATTGGGGCCTCCCGGGGAGAGACAGAGAGACAGAGACATGACATTGGGGCCTCCCGGGGAGAGACAGAGAGACAGAGACATGACATTGGGGCCTCCCGGGGAGAGACAGAGAGACAGAGACATGACATTGGGGCCTCCCGGGGAGAGACAGAGAGACAGAGACATGACATTGGGGCCTCCCGGGGAGAGACAGAGAGACAGAGACATGACATTGGGGCCTCCCGGGGAGAGACAGAGAGACAGAGACATGACATTGGAGCCTCCCGGGGAGAAAGAGAGACAGAGTGGCATGGAGTCTCCCCAGGACTTTAGCACTGCCATGTGGCCCAGGGATTGAACTTGGCTCTGTGCCCCTGCAGCTGAAGCGCCCTTGTACCCGACCCAACCTTCAGGCCTGGTGGGAATAGTGCTGGGAAGACCCAGACTGCCCCACATCCTCGACCAAGCTGGGCCGGGTCACTGAGGGCAGGGCAAGCTCAAGGGGCAGGTGGCCAGGCTGGACACAGGGAGGGGACGCGGGGGACCAGCAGGAGATGGGGCCAAGAGGCACAGAGCTAAGAGCAGACACGGTGTCTTCTCACACCCAGAGAGGCCGCTAGACACTGGTTTTTGACACAGTGGGCAGTCGCTGAATCTCTCTGCCCTCCTGGGCCTGGCACACAGAAACTCACACCCTGTGTGGCACTCACACCAAGATCACTCCTACACTTAGAAAAGGATTTGAGTGCACACGTCACAGTGTGCCAGGACCTGGGTTCGAGTCCCCGCTCCCCACCTGCAGGGGGAATCCTCACAAGCAGTGAAGCAGGGCTGCAGGGGTCTCTCTCCATCTCTCTCTCTCTCTCCTTAATTTCTCTCTGTCCCATGAAACAAAGCAACAAACAAACAAACAAACAGGAAAAAAAAAGCGGCTGTCAGAAGGAGCCTCAGAGATAACTCTGGTGGCAAAGAGAGAAATGAGGAAAGGAAGGGAGGGAGGGAGGAAGGATGTGTTTATTAATGAGGGGACTGTTCCCCAGCTGAAGAAGATTCCAGAAGGCCTGTCTCCTTCAGGAAGGGAGAGAGAGTCAGGGAGAGGCCAGACCATCTCTGGGGCGGGGGCTGCGGGGGCTGCGGGGGCCAGGCCGGGCCTCACTCCCACCCATTAGGGCCCCACTTGGGCACATGCTTCCTTTCCAACACCGCCAGCCTCACGAGACCTGCTTTCCACACGTCTTTCCAGAGAAGAGAGGAGGCGGCAAGGAGGAGAAACCCACATCCAGGGAACCCCTCCCCAAGTCCCTAGCTGTCCCCAAGGGTCACTGGCCTGTCTTCTGGCCTAGAAAAAAAAACATTTTTAACACCCAAAAGTGAGTGGGGGGGGACCCATCCAGGTGTCCAGCAACAGCTGAGTGGCTGAGCAAGCTGTGGTCTAGATACACAGTGGAATACTACTCAGCTGTGAAGAAGGATGAAGTCACTTTCTTCACCCCATCTTGGATGGAGCGGGAAGGAATCCTGTGACGTGAGATCAGCCAGAAAGAGAAGGAGGAAGACGGGCTGATCTCACTCAGGGACAGAAGTGGAGAAATCAGAACAGAAGGGGAAACAGCAAGCAGAACCTGGACTGAGTTTGGTGTCTTGCCCCAAACAAAGGACTCTGGGGGTGGGGGTGGGGGTTCAGGTCCTGGTGCTGATGGTGGAGGAGGCCCTGGGATAGGGAGGGGGCTTTGCAGAAAACTGAGACATGTTACACATGGACCCACAGCTGTATTGACTGTCAGCCATGAATCCCCCAATAAAACAAAAAAGTCACTTTCCACACGAGATTCTTCTAGAAACCTGGGCTCTGCCGTGCTCTCCAACCTGGGGCTGGGGAGGGGTGGGGCTCAGCCCTGGATCAGGGGTGACACAGGCGACAGGCTGAGCTGCATGTCCTTCCCCGGACCAGACCCACACTGGCCAGTAGGGTGGTGGAGATGGAGACCCCAGCTCTGACCCACAGGGACCCGGGGGGCCTAAGCTTCCAGAAGGAAGAGAAGCCCTCCTGTGCTGGGGGTTCCCACTCTGCAGGGACCCCGGGAACTGGCCAGACGTCCCAAATCACAGGTTCTGACTTAGGGGGGGGCCCAAACCCATCTCCCCCACCCCCCGAACATCAGGCCTCCAAAGCGGGAGGCAGGTGAGAGGTTCCCAGAACCCGGCAGCCTGTCTGGACTCAGTCAGCTGAGAGGAGGGACCTCGGGGTCAGGAGGGGATGTCAGGGATGTCAGGGCTGGGTGGCCCAGGGGCACCTGCTGTTTGAGTCCAAGGTTCTGGCAGGGGGGGCACCCAGGGGAGCAGAGACCCCCTCCCCAGCCAGTTGTGCCTCCTCCAGCCCCCAGACCCACCACTCCAGAGGCCCAGCCAGACACGGCCCCGATGGATATTCCTGTGGTCACCCAGCTGGGAGGGCAGTTCTGGGGGGGGTCAAGATGAGGGACCCCGTGTGAGGGGGTGGCTGGGAGGCGGCACGACGTGCCCCCAGCTGTGAAGGGTAGGAGGACGTGGCGGGGGTGGTGGCCTGGGTCCCCATCCATCTCTGAGGCTTGTCCTGTGTGGACGAAACCCGAGGGTCTTGGGGTGCAGAGGAGGCACGGGGAGTGGGTGCCCGGAGCCGTTCCCCTCAGCCCACACGCCAGGCTGCCCTGTCCCGGAGGATCCAGAAGGAGGGTCAGGCTCCGGGCTGTAGGGCTTGTGCCCCTTCCTCCTGGCAGGCCCTCATGCTTCCCTCCGGGAAGGTCGCGCTCCCTGCCCCATGCTCCAGGGAGGGGAAGGGCCCGGCGGCCCAGGGGTTAAGGCCGCCATGAATAAGTGATGGGGGCTCTGAGAGCATTCTGAGCAGGGGGCTGTCACATCGCATTAAAGAGGGGGACCGGACTGGGTGCCACCCCAGGACGCCCTGCGGGTCCATTAGGGCCTGTCCAGAGAGCACCGTCCTAATGTGGCTTCCGGGGGCGGGGGGCTCCCGCCATCTGCCACTGCCCCTCCCCCAGCTGTCACCTCGGTCCCCAGGGAGGGGCGGGGCAGGGTGGCGCCTCAGACCAGGCGACTACGACAGGGAGCGGCCACCTGTGGGCACCAGCAGAGGGGGCGCGGGCCCGCCTGCCGTGTCTGTGTGGGCTCCACGCCCTCTCCACGGAACCCGGTCTCCCTGTGAACCTCCAGTGGGGTGCTGGGTGCAGAGTCCCCACAGAGTCTGAACTGAGCTGCAGCGAGTCTGTCCCCCCCCAGTTACCCTCCCAGGTCCAGGCCCCACAGGTCACCCCTGCAGGAACAGCCCCTCTGCTCCTCTGCCCCACTGTCCCTCACCCCATCTCCCCCCTCCGCCCCCTCTGCCCACAGTCCCATGTGACTATGTCTGACTGATTCCTTTCTCTATTTAAAATTTATATATTTTTATTTATTATTGGGTAGAGACAGAAGGGGAGACAGAAAGACAGAGAGACCCCTGCAGCCCTACTTTACCATTCGTAAAGCTTCCCACCTGCAGGTGGGGACAGGGGGCTCGAACCCATATCCTTGTGCACTGTGATGTGAGCACTTAGCCAGGTGCCACTGCCTGGCCCTGAGCCTGGCTGTGTTTCCCAGGGTGACACCAGAAGAGAGACCCTCACCCAAGGGGACAGGGGACGGGGACTGCCTCACCCACTAGAGTGGCGCTCACAGTGCAAGGACCCGGGTTCGAGCCCCTGTGCAAGGCAGCTGTGGTAGCGTTTCTTCTTGTCTCTGAATCTCCCCATCTCTCTCTAGCTAGACACAGACACCATGGCACCAAAGCTTCCCTCAGGGCATGGGGAGCCGGGCTCGAACCCGCGTCTGTAAGCTAGGCTGACACAGACAGAAGACTCGGTCGGCAGCCCTTCTTCTGGGTCTGTTTTCCTTAAATGATTTTCCTAAGTTCTGGCTGGGAGCAGTGGAGTCCTGCAGGCCTGGAGGATTCTGGGAGAAGAGGTGGAGGGAGAGAGGAGAGAAAGGAGGGGAGGGGAAGGGAGGAAGGGGGGAGAGAGAAAGGAGGGGAGAGAGGGGGAGAGGGGGAGGGAAAGGAGGGGAGGGGAAGGAGAGGGAGGGAGAGAGAGAAAGGAGGAGAGGGGGAGGGAGGGGGAGAGAGACAAAGGAGGAGAGGGGAAGGAGAGGGAGAGAGGGAGAGGGAGGAGAGGGGAGGATGGAATAAGATAGACAAAAGGCTAGAATATAGGAGGCAGTGAATGGATGGATGGAAGGGTGGCAGAGGAGAGGCAGACAGACGTGATGGATGCAGGCAGAGTGATGGGTGGACGTGGTAAACAACAATAGCATCACTAGATGGAAAGATGGATAGATGGGTGGACAGACAGGTAATGGCTAGGAGATGAGAGGTAGGCTGACAGACAGGTGATAGATTATACGTGGACGGAGGGACAGAGGGACGGACAGATGGATGGATAACAAAGCAGTGACCCCCGGCAGGCAGAGAGCGAACTCAGAGCCCCACCCCGTCCTGACAGGTGGGGTTTGAACCCATGGCCCCGGATCCTGGGCCGCAAGTCCTGCGCTCTGTCTGCTGAGCCCCCCTGCCCACGCCCCCGGGGGTGCCCTCTCCACCTCACCCTCCTGAGGAGGCCCTGGGGGCCGGCGGGGACTGCGCCCCACCCTGGGGGAGGCTCTGGGTGTGGCCGCTGCACATGGGACCCCCAGAGGAGCATGGCCGCACGCCCCCCTCACCGAGCCCCCGGGGGACGCCGCTCGGCTCTCGGGAAAAGCGCCCACTCGGATGCTGGGCCGGGGCTGGGCTGGGGCTGCCCAGTGCTCCCCGTGGCCGAGGGGATCCTCCGTCCGTCCGGATGGACCCACCGGGGGCCCAGGCGGCCAGACCGGGGACAGGGAGGGTCCCGAGGTCTCCGAGGGGTGGGGTGCTGGGACGGAGGACCTGGGACCTTCCCACCCGCCGTCTCCCGGAGCCCAAATCCTGGGATCAGCCTGCAGACGGCTAAGTGCCGCTTCCTGCCGCCCGCGGCCTTTCATCTGGGACCTCCCAAAGCCCCTTCCCGGTGGGTGCTGCCCCCAGGCTGAATTACAGAGCGGCGGCCGGCACCGTGATCCCGGCCTGCCCCCACCCGCCCGGATCAGCGCCACGGAGACGGAGACAGGGCCAAACGCAAACACTCATTCTGGGCCGCAGCAAAACACTCATTAGGGTACCTACCAGCGGGCGGGGGCTCGGACCTGCGCGCCCAGCGGGACACAGCTCAGCAGAGTGCAGGCCTTGCCATGCCCCCCACCCAGGGCTGAGCTGTCTGGCCCTCCTCTCTCCCTCCCTCTCTCTCCCTCCCTCTCTCCCTCTTTTCCCCCCTCTCCCTCTCTCTCTCTCTCCCTCTCTCTCCCCCTCTCTCTCCCCCCCTCTCTCCCTCTCTCTCCCTCTCTCCCTCTCTCTCTCCCTCTTTCTCTCCCTCTCTCTCTCTCACCCTCTCCCTCTCTCTCCCTCTATCTTCCTCTCTCCCTCTCTCTCTCCACCCTTTCTCCTTCTCTCTCCCTCTCTCTTCCCCTCTCTCTTCCCCTCTCTCTCCCTCTCTCTTCCCCTCTCTCTCCCTCTCTCTTCCCCTCTCTCTTCCCTCTCTCTCCCTCTCTCTCTCCCTCTCTCTCTCCCTCTCTCTCTCCCTCTCTCTTCCCCTCTCTCTTCCCCTCTCTCTCCCTCTCTCTCTCCCTCTCTCTCTCCCTCTCTCTTCACCTCTCTCTTCCCCTCTCTCTCCCTCTCTCTCCCTCTCTCTCTCCCTCTTTCTTGCTCTGTCCCTCTCTCCCTCTCTCTCCCTCTCTCTCTCTCCTCTCCCCCTCTCTCCTTCTCTTTTCCTCTCTCTCCCACTCTCTCCCTCTCTCTTGCTCTGTCCCTCTCTCCCCCTCTCCCTCTCCCTCTCTCCTCTCCCCCTCTCCTGTCTGTCACTCTACTCTGTCTCTTTCTCCCCCTCTGTCTTTCCTCTTTCCCCTTTCTCTCTACTCTGTCTCTCTCCTCTGTCTCAGTCTCTGTCCATGTCTCCCCTCCTGTCTCTGTCTCTGTCTTTCCCACACATGAGTGGGAGCACGTGTGTGAGGTGCATGTTTGGGGTGTCCTCTGCATCCCCTGGGTGCCCTCTGGGGTCAGGTGTCCCGTCTCTGGTGGGGGCCCCAGTCCCCACCCCCACATTAGGCTCCAGGTCCCAGGGTCGCGGGGAAGGTCGAGTCTCCATGCTCCCCCACTCCCGGGATTAACGGCTCTGGACAGACCTAATAATATGGGTTTATGGTGTTTAATTCTCCTCAGAGAACAGCCCCCTGAGAGAGAGCCTGCCCTCACCCCAGACTCGGCTGTCAGGTGACTTCCCAGCACCAGGGCTGGTGATGTGGGGGAACCAGGGGCAGAGGAGCACTCTGGGCAGGGGGGACTCTGGGATGGGGGAGGACTGTGGGTCGGGGAGGACTCTGGGCTGGGGAGGATTCTGGGCCGGGGGAGGATTCTGGGCCGGGGAGGATTCTGGGTCGGGGAGGATTCTGGGTCTGGGAGGATTCTGGGTCGGGGAGGATTCTGGGTCGGGGGAGGATTCTGGGTCTGGGAGGATTCTGGGTCTGGGAGGATTCTGGGTCGGGGAGGATTCTGGGTCAGGGAGGATTCTGGGCTGGGGAGGATTCTGGGTCAGGGAGGATTCTGGGCTGGGGAGGATTCTGGGCCGGGGGAGGATTCTGGGTCGGGGAGGATTCTGGGCCGGGGAGGATTCTGGGTCGGGGAGGATTCTGGGTCTGGGAGGATTCTGGGCTGGGGAGGATTCTGGGCCAGGGAGGATTCTGGGCCGGGGGAGGATTCTGGGTCGGGGAGGATTCTGGGTCAGGGAGGATTCTGGGCTGGGGAGGATTCTGGGCCAGGGAGGATTCTGGGTCGGGGAGGATTCTGGGTCGGGGAAGGATTCTGGGTCAGGGAGGATTCTGGGTCAGGGAGCACTCTACTGGGGAGGATTCTGGGCCGGGGAGGACTCTGGGCTGAGGAGGAGTCTGGGTCAGGGAGGACTCTGGGCTAGGGAGGACTCTGTGCCGGGGAGGATTCTGGGCTGGGGAGCACTCCCGGCCAGGTGCGGGTCAACATGGCTTATCCACAGGCTGCCTGAGCAGGTCAGGTGGAGAGACGGGGACCCCGTGTGGGTCCCAGCCGGCCACCCACTGGAGAGGACCCAGGTTCCGGCCCCAAACCACACAGAGAGCCGGTCGACGGGGCTGTGGCGACGGGGCTGTGGCGACGGGGCTGTGGCGACGGGGCTGTGGCGACGGGGCTGTGGTGACTCCATCTGTCTCTTCCTCCTCTATCTATTCCCCTCTTCTCTGCCCCTCATGTCCTGTCCTGCGTCACCTTGCGGCCAGGTGATGGGAGCCCCTGCAGAGGACACAGGCTGGGGTCAGGGTGACAGGGGACAGTGGCCCTGCCCAGGCCCCACCCGCAGTCCCTGCCCTGCTCTGAACAGAGACCCAGTGTCCCCTGTGGGGAAGAAACCGGTGAGGTCCTTGGGGGGCGCCTGCCTCCGTCTTGTTACAAAGACTTATTTATGAGAGAGAGGGTGTGGGGGACGTGGGGGAAAGGGAGGGAGGGAGACCAAGAGAAAGAGAGGGAGAAGGAGGGAGCAGAGAAGAGGGAGAAGGAGGCAGAGAGGGAGAGAAAGGAGAGAGAGGGGAGAGAGAGAGGAAAGAAGGAGGGGAGGGAGGGAGAGAGAGGAGGAGAGTCAGAGACAGACAGAGAGGAGAGAGGAAGAGAAAGAGGGAGGGAGAAAGGCAGGAAGGCCTCGACTTAGCGGAGCACTAAGCTGGCAGCTTCGCCTGTGCACGCGTGGTCTTTGCTGTGGTTCTGGGGTTCGAGCACAAGTCACCTGCCTGGCAGAGCTATGTGCTGACCACTGGACCATCTGTCCCGAGGTGGGGAGGGGGTCCAGAGTGGAGTCAGGCCCACCAGGCAGGTGACGGGGACCCAGGAACCGTGGCTCCGCCCAAGACCCCCACAGACCTGGGGACACTGCCCAGCTGCTCAGAGTGACCCAGACACGGCTGCTGGGCGGGGCCAGGGCCTGACGGCTGAGAGGCCACCCCCAGGCAGGGGGACACCCCGAGCCCCCCACCCCGTGCCCAGCTACCGCTCAGGAATCCCGTGTCCAGCCCGGGCTCTGCTTTCCCTTGGGAAACTCCTCACCTCCCCCGGCCCACGGAAGGTTCTGGAACGTTCCCCGCGGGGCCTGGAGACGGCCAATATTGACACAGGCCGCTGGGTGGCCCGGTCACCCGGAGGGGAGGAGGCTGCCCGCCCCAGCCCTCGCCCGCTGGGCAGGAAGGAAGTGGACGCCCCCCCCCCCCCCCCCCCGTGATCACCCACAATTGCTGGGAGGGGACGTCACCTTGGTGACGGTGTGGCCCGTGTGAAGGGGTGTCAGCGCCTGAGGGCGGGGGCTGCGGGGCTCCCCTGACTCCTGACTGGGGCCCTGGTGCTGGGCGCGGGGACGAGGCCTGGACATCCATCCGGGCTGAGTAGAGTCCTTCACAGCACCCAAGGTGACCCCTCCAGCCCGCTGCCCCTCAGAGGAAGGGGGTCCCCGGACCGGGCGGTGGTGCACCTGGTTGAGCGCTCAAGGAGCCGGGTTCAAGCCCCCACTCCCCACCCGCAGGGGAGAGGCTTCAAGAGTGGTGGAGCAGGGCTGCAGGGATCGCTTGTCTTTCTCCCTCTCTGTCTCCCCTCTGCTCATGACACCTCCCTGCTGCTGGCGGGGAGCAGGGGTTTGAACCCAGGTCCTTGAGCTTGGTGCTGTGTGTGCTTGACCGGGTGTGCCCCTGCCCACCCCCTGAAAAGCCGTTTGTGGGGTTTTCCGCTTAAGGGACAGTCTCCTCTGCTTCTAGGGCTGGAAGCCTGGCGGGGCCCCTGCGGCCCCCTGCCTCTCTGCTCATGGACCTGGGTGCTGTGCGGGGTGACGCCAGAAGGCAGCTGGGTGCTGTGCGGGGTGACCCCAGCGTGCACCCTGCAGCCGGTCCCCTGGGGGGTTCAAGGCAGAGGAGGGGTTCCCTGCAGGCCGGGCGCTGGCCTCCCTCTGGGCTGGGGCTCCAGGCCCCCCACTTCATGGGTGGTGGGTGGGGGTCAGACCCCAAGGTGACAGTTAATTATCACCTGGGCTCTGAGCAAACCAGCTGTGGCCACAGTTTGCTGAGACTTTTCACAGCTAAGCCCCCACCCAAGGCCTCCCCCAGCTAAGCCCCCACCCCAGGCCTCCCCCAGCTAAGCCCCCACCCCAGGCCTCCCCCAGCTAAGCCCCCACCCCAGGCCTCCCCCAGCTAAGCCCCCACCCCAGGCCTCCTCCCCTATGGCCCTTCAGTCCCTGCAGGCCTCCTTCCCCAATACCCCCGCCCCCCAGTCTCCCAGGTGTCACCCAGTCCCCTAGCCCCCCAGCCCCCCAGCTCAAGGCCTCCCTCAGACCCATCAGGCCTCTCCTTCGGGCTCCCCTAAGCCCCTCTACACAGACCACCTCCCATAGGCCTCCTCCCCAACCTGTCTTCCCTGGAAGCCCTCAGGACCCCTCTGACCCCCCACCTGCAGGCCCTACCCTAGCTGAGAACTTGGGGGGCCCTTGCCCTGCACAGGGACCCAACCAGCAGGGACCAGGAGAAACAGGGAGGGGCCAGGCACCCTGGTGCACACGCCCCTCATGCCCTCCTGCTCTGAGGGGCTGGGGCTGGTGGGAGCCTCGGCCCTGGGGTGCCCTTCCCAGGAGTCTCTGCGGTGGGGACACATGGGGAGAGGGGCGGGGAGGGGCTGGTCTGGGCACCCTCTGACTGGGTCCCTCCTTGGCAGTACCCTCCTGGGCACAGGACAGACGGCAGAATGGGGTGGGGTGGCACCCTACACCCCTGGGCAGAGTTTCAGCCAGGCCTGCAGTGTTTGGCCCCCAGTGGACAGCTGCCCACAGCCGACAGTTGGGTTTCCCAACTCTGGGGACCCACCTCAGAGCCACCCAGCCTCCCATTCAGGGTGGGGGGAGTCACACCTTGGGTGCACCTGCCACCAGTGTGGGTCACCATGTCCTCCTCCACCCCCTCAGTGGTCACCCCCAGCTGTCTCCAGCTGGGAGCAGGCCTGGCCGGCCCCAGGGGGTCAACACGGGAGCCCTGGGGAGCAGACCCCATCAGCTCCATGCCCCCCCCCCGCCTTCTCTGCTGGACAGGCCTGTCACCTGTGTCCCCAGTCACGGCCCTCCTGCCCTCCAGAGATGGGGCCCCTGGGTGCTGGGAGGAGGGCCTGTGAGGGCAGCTCTGGGGACCCAGGGGGCTGGGGGACTAGGGTGCCTGGAGGTCTGGAGGGGCCTGGGGGGCTGGGGACCCGGGGAGCTGGAGGAGGTGGGTTCTGGATGCTTTCTGTTCCTGGAGCAGAAAGACACCCCCAGGTGTACTTGTGAGGTCCTCTCAGCCACAGGGACACACGGCCACCCACAGCCCAGCCACCTCCCAGGGCCTGGAGAGTGTCCCCAACGAGAGTGGGCACAGCCACCTGGGTGCCAGGCAAGGTGTGCCTGTCTGTATCTGTGTGTGTTTGTCTGCATCTGTGTCTCTGTCTCTGTCTGTCTGGGTGTCTATGTCTCTGTGTGCCTGTCTATGTGTCTGTGACTCTGTCTGTGTCTCTATGTATCTGTCCATGTCTCTGTGTGTCTGTCTATGTATCTGTGTCTCTATGTATCTGTCTGTGTCTCCGTGTGTCTGTCTGTGTGTCCATATGTCTGTCTGTGCAGCTGCTGGCTCTCCTACTGGGACCTTCTCTCTGACACTCCGTGGGTGGGCCTGCTCCTGGGGGCTGAGGGCAGGGTCTGTGGAGGGCGGTTCCCCTGAGGGCAGAGGTGCGAGTCCGCCTCCTCTGGGAGCCTGTCCTGGGGTCCAGCCCGCCCTGGCTGGAGAGCCTGCCTTCACCGTTGCCCGACCCCACCCTCACAGAGGTCAGCCCCCCCCCCCAGCACCCTGAGCGCTCTCAGCCAATGGGGCAATCCCAGACTTTTGTTGCAGAATCCCCCGGAGCCCGGGAAAGCTGGTGCTGTCTCTCCTGCAGAAATATGGGGGTGCTGACGCCCCGGGCTCCAGGGCCCTGCTCTGCCCCAGCCAGACGGGCACCCCAGGGGTCCCCAAGGAGGAGCTGGCAGCCGGACTGGGAAGTCTCTTGTTCAGCTCCTGCTGGTACCTGACCAGGTGGTCTCTCGGCAGCCCCAGGAGTGACCCCCGGGGTGGGCACAGGGAACCTTGGGGGGCAGGGGACAGGAGACCCCAGGGGGACAGGTGTCCACAGGAGACAGGTGCCCACAGGGTGCCACGGGGGGCAGAGGATGGGGATAGCAGGAGGCAGGGGACAGGTGCTCACAGGAGACAGGGACAGTGGACCACAGGGGGTAGGGGTGGGGATGGGTGAGCACAGGGGCGAGGCCAGGTGGTCGGATAAGATAGATGATGAGACCACAGGGGCAGGTGGCCACAGGGGCGGGGGCGGCTGGTGGTGGAGGAAGCTCGCTAGTCGCCTGGAGCAGGGGCAGGACTCCCCGGGGTGGGCAAGGGGCCACAGGAGCCTGGGCCCCAGCTCTGGGACACCCACCTGAGAAGGGGACCGGCACCGGGCAGCAGCCTGAATCCTTGTGGGTGGTGAGGATGGGCCCCGGGGTGCTGACGGGTGCCCGCTCCTGAAGGCCCACAGAGTGGAGTGCAGGCCTTGTAGGTGCACCCCGCTTCTTGCCCTGGGCACCCCAGCCTCCTCCATTTCAGCCAAGCTGCCCCCACCCTGGGCCGGGTGCTGGGTGATAAAAGCCCCAGTTCAAAGGCTGTAATTACCCTTTGAAGCAAAACCCTGAATCAGCGTCCCTCCGCACAGCTGGGGTGCGGCCGAGCTCTCCTGGGGGCCAGGTGCCTTGGGCTGGGGTGCGGGTGTGGCCGCGGGGACCTTGAGAAGCCAGCGAGGGCCCCAAGGACCCCCAGCCATTAGCCTCAGCTGGGGGGGGGTCAGAGCCTCTGGGCCTGGTGTCCACACTGGCTGCTGCCCCCTCCCCACTGGGCAAGGAGCTGGAGCAGGGGGACCCCTTGGAGTTATGGGGGCCGGGAGGGGCTGGTCTGAGGGCCTAGGCTCAGGCCTGGACACCTGCCCCCAGACCAGCAGCACGGGGGAGCCGTGGCCAGCATGGGGGGCGTCTGCCATAGTGGGGCAGGGCTGAGCGTCTCTCCTCTCTCTCTCTCTCTCTCACTTTCTGTCTCCTGTCTCTCCATCTCTGAGTGAACAGCAGACAGGGTAGTTAGTACATGTGTAAAGGCCCCGGCACTGCTGCAGTAAAAGCCGTTTAATGAAGCCAGAGAGGGAGGGGGAGAGAGGGAAGGGGAGATAGGGAGGGAGAGGGAGGGAGAGAGAGGGAGAGGGAGGGGAGGGAGAGAGAGGGAGAGGGAGAGGGAGAGAGAGAGGGAGAAGAAGAGGGAGAGAGAAAGAGAGAGAGAGACAGGGAGAGAGGGAGAGAGAGGGAGGGAGAGGGAAGGAGAGAGAGGGAGAGAGAAGAAAGGGAGAGAGAGAGAAGAAGGGGGAGGGAGAGAGAGGGAGGGAGAGGGAGGGGAGAGAGGGAGAGGGAGGGAGAAGGAAGGAGAGAGAGGGAGAGAAAGGGAGAGGGAGGGAGGGAAAGGGAGAAAGAGAGAGGGAGAGAGAGGGATAAGAAGAGGGAGAGAGACAGAGGAAGAGAGAGAGCGAGAGGGACAGGGAGAAAGGGAGAGAGAGATAGAGGGAGACAGAAACAGAGAGACAGAGGGAGACAGAGACAAAAAGACAGAAGACAGAGATAGAGGGAGACAGAGACAGGGAGACAGAGGGAGACAGAGGCAGAGAGACAGAGGGAGACAGAGGAGACAGAGAGGCAGAGATAGGGAGACAGAAATAGAGAGACAGAAACAGACAGGGAGACAGGGAGAGAGACAGAGGGGAGATGCCACAGTACAGAGCTTCTCCCAGTGCTCTCTGGCCACTCCCATGTGGTGTGGGGCTCAATCCCATGCACCTCTCCTGGGAACTAACTGTCTCCCTGGCCGGGGGGACCGGGCTGGGGGACTCCTCAGGCCTCACCCACAGTCCAGTCACTGGAGATGAGACCACAGGGAGATGCCTGTCTCCCTGGAGCCCGGCCGCCCACATCCCCGCTGCCCTGTGAGACCCAGGAGTCCTGTGGCCCTGTGGGGAGAGGATGCGGGACTCGCAACCCGGCCTGGGCCACCTTCCAAGCACCCAAGGGACATGGGGGGCAGGTCCAGCCCTGGGCACCCGGTTTGGCAAGGACACGCCTCCCCTAGCTGCTCCCCCTGGGCTGTGGGGGCAGGCTTATTGCCTGTCACCTCTCTGTCCCAGGGTCCCTCTGGGGTCCCCTGCTGGAGCCTTGGAACCGGGACCAAGAGCAGAGAGGTGGGTGTCAGAGCAGATGGGCCTCAGCCCCAGCCCTGGCCATGGGAGTATCCTCTAGGCCCCTGGGGACAGTCTCTAGGACAGTGGCCTCTGGGACACCGATTGTGGGGTGGGGGGACATGGGACAAATGGGGGAGAAGAGGACACACGGGAAGGGTCCAGGAGCCAGGCGGTTGTGAGATGGGGACTAGGAGGGACAAGAAAGACGCCTGATGGGGACGTGGTCAGGGGACATGACAGAGGATGTGGTCAGGGGACATGACAGGGGATGTGGTCAGGGGGCATGACAGAGGACGTGGTCGGGGACATGACAGGGGATGTGGTCAGGGGGCATGACAGAGGACGTGGTCAGGGGGCATGACAGAGGACGTGGTAGGGGACATGGCAGAGGACGTGGTCAAGGGACATGACAGAGGACGTGGTCAGGGGACATGACAGAGGACGTGGTCAGGGGGCATGACAGAGGATGTGGTCAGGGGGCATGACAGAGGACGTGGTCAAGGGACATGACAGAGGACGTGGTCAGGGGACATGACAGAGGACGTGGTCAGGGGACATGACAGAGGATGTGGTCAAGGGACATGACAGAGGACGTGGTCGGGGACATGACAGGGGATGTGGTCAGGGGGCATGACAGAGGACGTGGTCAGGGGGCATGACAGAGGATGTGGTCAGGGGGCATGGCAGAGGACGTGGTCAGGGGGCATGACAGAGGACATAGTCAGGGGGCATGACAGAGGACGTGGTAGGGGACATGGCAGAGGACGTGGTCAAGGGACATGACAGAGGATGTGGTAGGGGGCATGACAGAGGACGTGGTCAAGGGACATGACAGAGGACGTGGTAGGGGACATGGCAGAGGACGTGGTCAGGGGGCATGACAGAGGACGTGGTCGGGGACATGACAGGGGATGTGGTCAGGGGGCATGACAGAGGATGTGGTCAGGGGACATGACAGAGGACGTGGTCGGGGACATGACAGAGGACGTGGTCAGGGACATGACAGGGGATGTGGTCAGGGGACATGACAGAGGATGTGGTCAAGGGACATGACAGGGGATGTGGTCAGGGGGCATGACAGAGGACGTGGTCAAGGGACATGACAGGGGATGTGGTCAGGGGGCATGACAGAGGATGTGGTCAGGGGACATGACAGAGGACGTGGTAGGGGACATGACAGAGGATGTGGTCAGGGGACATGACAGAGGACGTGGTCAGGGGACATGACAGAGGATGTGGTCAGGGGACATGACAGGGGATGTGGTCAGGGGGCATGACGGAGGACGTGGTAGGGGACATGACAGGGAATGTGGTCGGGGGGATGACAGAGGATGTGGTCAGGGGGCATGAGAGAGGACGTGGTCAGGGGCATGACAGAGGACGTGGTCAGGGGGCATGATAAGGGACGTGGATCAGGGGACATGACAGGGGACGTGGTCAGGGGACATGACAGAGGATGTGGTCAGGGGGCATGACAAGGATCGTGGTCAGGGGACATGACAGGGGACGTGGTAGGGGACATGACAGAGGACGTGGTCAGGGGGCATGACAGAGCACGTGGTAGGGGACATGACAGAGGACATGGTAGGGGACATGCCAGGGGACGTGGTCAGGGGGCATGATGGAGGATGTAGCCAGCGGGCATCCAAGTGTGTGGTCAGGGGACATGACAGAGGACGTGGTAGGGGACATGACAGAGGACATGGTCAGGGGACATGACAGAGGACATGGTCAGGGGCCATGATGGAGGATGTAGCTGGGGACATCAAGGTGTGTGGTCAGGGGACATGACAGAGGACGTGGTAGGGGACATGACAGAGGACGTGGTCAGGGGACATGACAGAGGACATGGTCAGGGGACATGACAGAGGACGTGGTAGGGGACATGACAGAGGACATGGTCAGGGGACATGACAGAGGACGTGGTCAGGGGGCATGATGGAGGATGTAGCTGGGGGCATCCAGGTGTGTGGTCAGGGGACATGACAGAGGACGTGGTAGGGGACATGACAGAGGATGTGGTCAGGGGACATGACAGAGGACGTGGTCAGGGGGCATGACAGAGGACGTGGTAGGGGACATGACAGAGGACGTGGTCAGGGGCATGACAGAGGACGTGGTGGGGACATGACAGAGGACGTGGTCAGGGGACGTGACAGAGGACGTGGTAGGGGACATGACAGAGGACGTGGTCAGGGGGCATGATGGAGGATGTAGCTGGGGCCATCCAGGTGTGTGGTCAGGGGACATGACAGAGGACATGGTAGGGGACATGACAGAGGACTTGGTCAGGGGACATGACAGAGGACGTGGTGGGGACATGACAGAGGACGTGGTCAGGGGGCATGATGGAGGATGTAGCCAGGGGGCATCCAGGTGTGTGGTCAGGGGACATGACAGAGGACGTGTAGGGGACATGACAGAGGACGTGGTCAGGGGTATGACAGAGGACGTGGTCAGGGGGCATGACAGAGGACGTGGTAGGGGACATGATGGAGGATGTAGCCAGGGGGCATCCAGGTGTGTGGTCAGTGGACATGACAGAGGACATGGTAGGGGACATGACAGAGGACGTGGTCAGGGGACATGACAGAGGACGTGTAGGGGACATGACAGAGGACGTGGTCAGGGGACATGACAGAGGACGTGGTCAGGGGACATGACAGGTGACGTGGTCAGGGGGCATTACAGAGGACGTGGCAGGGGACATGACAGAGGACGTGGTCGGGGACATGACAGGTGACGTGGTCAGGGGGCATGACAGAGGACGTGGTAGGGGACATGACAGAGGACGTGGTCAGGGGACATGACAGAGGATGTGGTCAGGGGACATGACAGAGGATGTGGTCAGGGGGCATGACAGAGGATGTGGTCAGGGGGCATGACAGAGGATTTGGTCAGGGGACATGACAGAGGACGTGGTCAGGGGACATGACAGAGGACGTGGTCAGGGGACATGACTGGAGACGTGGTCAGGGGACATGACAGAGGGTGTGGTCAGGGGACATGACAGAGGATTTGGTCAGGGGACATGACAGAGGGCATGGTCAGGGGACATGACAGAGGACGTGGTCAGGGGGCATGACAGGACATGGTCAGGGGGCATGACAGAGGACGTGGTCAGGGGACATGACAGAGGGCGTGGTCATGGGTACTGACAGAGGACGTGGTCAGGGGACATGACAGAGGACGTGGTCAGGGGACATGACAGAGGGCGTGGTCAGGGGACATGACAGAGGACGTGGTCAGGGGACATGACAGAGGGCGTGGTCAGGGGGCATGACAGAGGGCGTGGTCATGGGGACATGACAGAGGACGTGGTCAGGGGACATGACAGAGGGCGTGGTCAGGGGACATGACAGAGGGCGTGGTCATGGGGACATGACAGAGGACGTGGTCAGGGGACATGACAGAGGGCGTGGTCATGGGGACATGACAGAGGACGTGGTCAGGGGACCTGACAGAGGACGTGGTCAGGGGACATGACAGAAGACGTGGCCCGGTTTGTGGTCAGGGGACATCACAGGGGACACCTCCAGGCACCCACCTGCAGCTCAGCACCCAGGTAAGTCTGGGGCACCCACCCTGCCAGTGGATTCATGGCGTGTCCCCATGTGGGTGGAGCTGGAGGCCTGAGGTGGGGACAGGTCAGTGACCAGGTGTCATGCTCACATGATACGGTGCCTGCCAGCACTGTCTCGGCCAGGACCCGGTGCCCGCCTGTGCTACCCTAGGGGTGTCCATGGTGGCTCCGAGCCCTCAGTCCTCCAGGGACACTGCCCCTTCAGTGTGTCCCCAGTCTGGGACCCTGCCCCACGTCACCAGCTAGGATGGAGCCTCCCAAGGGACCTCACAGATGGGCAGATGGTGCCCTGGAGGATAGCCCTAGGCACCATGGGGCACAGCCAGGAGCAGAGAGGCTCGAGCCCAGACCCCACACTGCAAGGACCGCTGTCCTGACCTGCCCCAGGGGTGCTGTGGCCCTGGGGACACACAGGGCACAGGCTGCGGTGCCCGCTACCCCAACGCCGAGCCAGCTGCCAGGACAGGCAGGTGCTGGGGTCTCCCAGCCTTTCATCTCCAATATCAAAGCTCAGCGGGTGTTAATTAGAGCCTGGGAAGCGAGATCGGAAGGCTGGTGGGGAGCTGGCGGCATAAGGTCAAGGGCTGGGTGCCGGGCCACCCAGGGGAGCCCCCACCTCGCTGGCCTCCACTCTTAGGACTCCTGGGAGCGTGGACCCGGGGGCCACCCAGGACTGCTTGGCCGGGTGGCGGCTCTGGTTCCATCTGTCCCGGAAGGGGGACACAGAGGAGGTGGTTGGCGGTGGACCTGGGTCACCCAGAGGCTCTGGGAGAGCACAGCTGGGGGGCGGCAGGTGGGGTCCCTCGCCCACCCGGGCTGGACTCCGGGTGCAGGGAGATGGCGTCGGCAGGGCGGCCAAGGAGCCCCAAGCCCTGGGACCCTCAGGTCAGGCTCTGAGCAAAGCCACCTGCCTGGGGGAGGGCACCAGGGAGCCCAGGCTCCGGGACAGATGGCACTGAGGGGACAAGGGGATGTGGACACCTCCAAAGATGACGTCTGAGCCTGGGGCCCGAGGGTGGAGGCAGCTGAGCAGGTACCAGTAATCTGGGGGTGGGAATGTCACCCCTGGGAGCTGGGCTGGGAAAGCCTGGGTGCTCAGAAGTCAGCAGGTGGCGACCCCGCACCCATCTCCACATGCACCACCAGAAAGGGGTCTCTTCCCACTGCACCTCCCCTCCCCTCCCTGCCCTCCCTCCCCTCCCCTCCCTGCCCTTGCTACCTTCTCCCCCCTCCCTCCCCTCCCCCACCCTGCCCTTCTCTACCCCTTCCTGCCCTCCCTCTCCCCTCCTCTGCCCTTCCCCTCCCTATCCCCTCCTCTGCTCTCCCCCTTCCTCCCCTTCCCCTCTATGCCCTTCCCTTCCCTCCCTCCCCTTCCCTCCCCCCTCCTCTCTCCTGCCCTCCCCTCTCTGCCCTTCCCCTCCCCCCTCTGCCCTTCTCTTCCCCTTCCTCTCTCCTGCCCTTCCCTCCCTTCCCCTCCCTGCCCTCCCCTTCCTTCCCTGTCAGCTGGTGGCCCCCAGGCTGTCCCCAGGCGACCCCCCTGCAGGCCAGGAGGGATCCAGAGGCGGCCAGGCTGCCCGTGGCCACTGGGGGACGCCTTGGCCCCTTATTCCCACCCCTGGCTGGGCCTGCCCGTCTACTGCCCTGGACGCTCTGCAGCTTCTGCCCGCGGGCTCTGGACAGCAGGTGCCCCCGGCCTCCCCGTGGTCCTCTGCCTCAGACCCCGGGTGGACCCCGAGGATGGCCGCCTCTCCCGGCTAATAAGTCAGCCATTAAGGGCTGCACCCTCTTGCCGCTAGTAAGACATTAAAAATGAGAAAAATGTCTTTCATCTGCGAAAAATGTAATTGGCCGAGGTGGCGGTGTGGCTAGGGTCCTGCCCGACTCACTGGGCAGCTCGGGCCTGTGGGGCCGGACTCTGGGGTCGCCGCCAGCCCTGATCCTGCAGCCTGGTCTGTCCACACCCAAGGGCAGGAGGACAGGCAGGGCCGGGCCGTCCAGGGTCGGCTCAGGGTCCAGGCGCACGGCCTCGGCCAGACCGGCCACAGGCTGTCTCAGAACCACCGGCCAGACGCCAAGACTCCCGTGAGCACGTGAGGAACAGGAGGTCACTGCGGGGACCCTCGGGGGAATGGCCACTAGCAGCAGACGGGGAAAGAAACCAGACGGGGCCCCCAAGATGGCTCCCCTGGACCGGGTTCGAGCCTGGTCTTCATTGCACTGCAGGAAGCTTTGGTCCTGCAAGATCTCTCTCCCTCTCTCTCCCTCTTTCCCTCTCTCTCTCTCCCTCTCTCTCTGTCTCTTTATCTATCTCTCCCTCTCTCTCTCTCCCCTCTCTGTCTCTATCTCTTTCTCTCAAATAAATAGAGATTTAAAAAATAATAACAAGAGGGCCTGGCAGGGGTGCGCCCAGTCAAGCACATATAGTACTGAGCACAATGTCCTGAGCAAGAATCCGGGTTCAATCCCTGCTCGCCACCTGCAGGGGGATGTTTCACAAGTGGTGAGGCAGGTCTGCAGGTGTCTCTCTCTTCCCCTCTACCTCCCCATCTCTCTCAACTTCTCTCTGTCCTGTCCATTAAAAGGGGGCATGGCTGCTATGAGCAGTGGATTCATAACTCCAGCACTGAGCCCGTGACCACTCTGGAGGCAAAAGAAAGAGGGAGGGAGAGAGAGAGAGAGAGAGAGAGAGAGAGAGGGTAGGAGGGAGGGAGGGAGGGAGAGGGAGAGGGAGGGAGGGAGAGGGAGAATGATGAAGAGGGCCATGAGCTAGTGCACCGAGCTGAGAGTACATGTTACCTCACACAAGGACCTGGGTTCAAGCCCAACTCTCACCTGCAGGGACAAAGCATCGTGAGTGCTGGAGCAGGCAGCAGGGCCTCTGTCTCTTTGTCTCCCCTTCCCTCTGAAAGCTTCTCTGCCTTACCAAATACACACACACATAAATTAGCATTTTAGAAAGAACCAAGATGAGAGAGGGAAGGGGGTAAGAGCCACCAGAAGACAAAGTACTGAAGGCCACTCACAGATGTGTTCACCTGGGTGTGAGAATCAAAGGACAATATGGCTAAGAAATTAGTGAAAACACCAGGACGAGACATGCTGACAAGACTCCATCCAGACAGGGAGCAAGGGACACAGGACAGGCGAGTCCAGTCTCAGGAAAGGCTGTGGGGCAAGAATCTCTCCTCTCTCAGCACCCTGCACAGCACCCAGGGAGCCCATGGAGGGTGGGCAGGGCTGTGGGTCTCTCTCAGCACCAGGCACAGCACCCAGGGAGCCCATGGAGGGTGGGCAGGGCTGTGGGGTCTCTCCTCTCTCAGCACCAGGCACAGCACCCAGGGAGCCCATGGAGGGTGGACAGGGCTGTGGGGTCTCTCCTCTCTCAGCACCCTGCACAGCACCCAGGGAGCCCATGGAGGGTGGGCAGGGCTGTGGGGTCTCTCCTCTCTCAGCACCAGGCACAGCACCCAGGGAGCCCTTGGAGGGTGGGCAGGGGACCCTGCACAGCACCCAGGGAGCCCATGGAGGGTGGGCAGGGCTGTGGGGTCTCTCCTCTCTCAGCACCAGGCACAGCACCCAGGGAGCCCATGGAGGGTGAGCAGGGCTGTGGGGTCTCTCCTCTCTCAGCACCAGGCACAGCACCCAGGGAGCCCATGGAGGGTGGACAGGGCTGTGGGGTCTCTCCTCTCTCAGCACCCTGCACAGCACCCAGGGAGCCCCATGGAGGGTGGGCAGGGCTGTGGGGTGTCTCCTCTCTCAGCACCCTGCACAGCACCCAGGGAGCTCCATGGAGGGTGGGCAGGGCTGTGGGGTCTCTCCTCTCTCAGCACCAGGCACAGCACCCAGGGAGCCCATGGAGGGTGGGCAGGGCTGTGGGGTCTCTCCTCTCTCAGCACCCTGCACAGCACCCAGGGAGCACCCTGCATAGCTCCCAGGGGTAGGGTGGTGCTGTGGTGCACAACCAGCTAGGGCCTCGTCTTCTGCTCTTAGGGAAACCCCCTGCCAGGTGTCTAAGCTCCAGTAGGTGACCAGAAAGTCACCTTCTCTGGACCCTGCAATCCAGCCTCTCATGGGATCTAAAGTCAATCCTTTTCTTGACTCTGTCTGAAAAGGAAGCTCGGGGTTTGAGTCCCGTTACCCCACTCCCCGGCCACGTTAGCAGTTCATTCCATAGCCCTTCCTGGTTGCCAGGTCAGCCGAGGGCAGAGCCACCCAGCCGCTGCCGTGGAGACACTGCTTATGGCGGGCTCTCAGCCGAGCCTGGAGACTGACTGGCAGTGAGGTCCCCGTGCTGGTGTCCTTTTTGAGTCTGGAGGACACTCCTGTCTTTCTCTCTTTCATCCGGCACCGTTAATCAGGCCTGAAAACCTTCCCGGGACGAGTTTTGTCCTCACTTTGTTCCCGAGAGAGAGAAAGCCGGGCCTTCCTGCGGCCACACAAAAGCCTGTGACACACGTCACCGCCGGCGACCTGTCACCCCGACGGGGACCTGCTCCATTCTCCTCTTCCTTTCTCATTAGCCGTCTTCCCGAAGCTCTCAGCCCGCCAGCCTCATTCATGCCGAGAGAACGGGGGCTCCGGCAAATCCTCACAAGTGTGGGTGCGCCCCCGGCCCCCGGCAGGAATGCCTTGATGGTGGCGCTCGGCCTGGGTCTGTTTTCATTCCTGGGTTTACAGCAAATGTGTCGGTAATCCCTTGAGAGTCCCAGTCCGACCGCGGGGGGCCGTGGGCCTGGAGGGCCCTTGAGGGGTCCTGGAGTTAGAGAACCAGTGGGGGGGCAGCCTCCCGGCTCCCAGAGGAGAGGCTGGTACCTTCCTGGGGAGGCGGCTGCAGGTGGCAGGTGGTGGTGGGGGCGGTGGGGGGCAGGGGGCCTGTGACTGGCTGGGTTCATGCAATTGGGGGGCAATTGAGCCTGGCTCCCCTGGCTGATAGATGGGGGACAGGGAGCTGGGGGCTCAGAGCTGAAGTGCCTCTCTGCTCCCCTGAAATGCCCAGCCCCAGACACACAGATGAGTAGAGCCTCAACGGGCTCCCAGTGACAGGCCTGGGGTGGGGCACCCCCAGAGCTGACAGTCTGCACCCTGGGACCAGCTCCCACCTTCCTGGGCTGGCAGGAGCGGCGAGGAGCCTCGGGAGGCCGGCAGACGCGTCAGGAGGTGGAGCAGAGCTTGCCTGCTGGATTCTGGGATAGACACATGGACACAGAGACTCTTTTTATTTAAAATTTATTTATTTTCCCTTTTGTTGCCTTTGTTTTTTTATTATTGTTGTTGTAGTTATTATTGTTGTTGTTACTGATGTCGTCGTTGTTAGACGGTCCTTGCACAGAGATGTTTCTTTAAAAGCTTACATGCAGGGAGTCAGGCGGTAGTGCAGAGGGTTAGGTGCACGTGGCGCCAAGCGCAAGGACCGGCATAAGGATCCCGGTTCGAGCCCCCGGCTCCCCACCTGCAGGGGAGTCGCTTCACAGGCGGTGAAGCAGGTCTGCAGGTGTCTGTCTTTCTCTCCCCCTCTCTGTCTCCCCTCCTCTCTCCATTTCTCTCTGTCCTGTCCAACAATGATGACATCAACAACAATAATAACTATAACAACAATAATAACCACAAGAATAAAAAAAAAAAAGGGCAACAAAAGGGAAAAAATGGCCTCCAGGAGCAGTGGATTCACAGTGAGGCACCAAGCTCCAGTGACAACCCTGGAGGCAAACAAAACAAAACAAAACTTGATTGAAAGGGCTGGGTTGAATGCTCTGGTACAGATTCGAGTCCCTGCGCCCCACCTGCAAGGGGGAAGCTTCATGAGCAGGGCTGTGTGTCTCTCTCCTCCTCCTCCTCCTCCTCCTCCTCCTCTTTCTTTGCCTCTTTCTCCTCCTCCTCCTCCTGCTCCTCTTCCTCCTTCTTTTTCTTTTTTGCCTCCACGGATATCACTGGGGCTCGGTGCCAGCACGATGAACTCACTGCTCCTAGAGGCCATCTTTCCCATTTTATTGGACAGGACAGAGAGAACTTAAGAGATAAGGGGAGTTAGAGAGGGAAAGAGACAGAGAGACACTTGCAGACCTGCTTCACCACGTGTGAAGCTTCCTCCCTGCAGGTGGGGACCAGGGGCTCGAACCCGGGTCCTTGAATTCAGTACTAGGTGCACTTAGCCAGGTGTACCACCGGTCCCCTCCCCTCCCCTGCCCTCCCCTCAGCTCCTGTTTCTAGCTGATACACAACGGAACAGGAACGCCATTATCATGTCGGGTTGTGTCACGTGGGAGAGAGAAGAGACCAGGAATTTTGTGGCGGAGCAGGAGCGCTAATCTTTATTTACGTGGGCGCCCCAGAGTTGGTGCGAGTGGGCACAGCAGTTCAGGCCACATGGAGCTAGCAAGATGGCCGCCTCCCACTATGCCCACCGGCCTTTTCCTGGTCGGGTCGCGGAAGAGAAAAGGGAGAAGAGAGCAAAAGCGGAAGCAGGAGGGGCTTTTATGGGAAAATTCAGGAAGTGGCAAGTCAGGACAGAACTGGCTAGGAAAGGGGGTGGAGAGAGGCAAAAGACATGTTGGGAAGGTGGAAGGGTCCTTAGCAATTGTTGCAATGGGTTTAACTGAACTAGCAACACCCTGAGGGGTAACGTGGTGGGATCTGTAAATAATGCTTGCATGGGGATACAGTGGTTCAACACCCTGAGGGGTAACGTGGTGGGATCTGTAAATAATGCTTGCATGGGGATACAGTGGTTCAACACCCTGAGGGGTAACGTGGTGGGATCTGTAAATAATGCTTGCATGGGAATACAGTGGCTCAACACCCTGAGGGGTAACGTGGTGGGATCTGTAAATAATGCTTGCATGGGGATACAGTGGTTCAAACACACCCTGAGGGGTAACGTGGTGGGATCTGTAAATAATGCTTGCATGGGGATACAGTGGCTCAACACCCTGAGGGGTAACGTGGTGGGATCTGTAAATAATGCTTGCATGGGGATACAGTGGCTCAACACCCTGAGGGGTAACGTGGTGGGATCTGTAAATAATGCTTGCATGGGGATACAGTGGCTCAAACACACCCTGAGGGGTAACGTGGTGGGATCTGTAAATAATGCTTGCATGGGAATACAGTGGTTCAAACACACCCTGAGGGGTAATGTGGTGGGATCTGTAAATAATGCTTGCATGGGAATACAGTGGCTCAACACCCTGAGGGGTAACGTGGTGGGATCTGTAAATAATGCTTGCATGGGAATACAGTGGCTCAACACCCTGAGGGGTAACGTGGTGGGATCTGTAAATAATGCTTGCATGGGGATACAGTGGTTCAACACCCTGAGGGGTAACGTGGTGGGATCTGTAAATAATGCTTGCATGGGGATACAGTGGCTCAACACCCTGAGGGGTAACGTGGTGGGATCTGTAAATAATGCTTGCATGGGGATACAGTGGTTCAAACACACCCTGAGGGGTAACGTGGTAGGATCTGTAAATAATGCTTGCATGGGAATACAGTGGTTCAAACACACCCTGAGGGGTAATGTGGTGGGATCTGTAAATAATGCTTGCATGGGGATACAGTGGCTCAACACCCTGAGGGGTAACGTGGTGGGATCTGTAAATAATGCTTGCATGGGTATACAGTGGCTCAACACACTGAGGGGTAACATGGTGGGATCTGTAAATAATGCTTGCATGGGAATACAGTGGCTCAACACCTTGAGGGGTAACGTGGTGGGATCTGTAAATAATGCTTGCATGGGAATACAGTGGCTCAACACCCTGAGGGGTAACGTGGTGGGATCTGTAAATAATGCTTGCATGGGAATACAGTGGCTCAACACCCTGAGGGGTAACGTGGTGGGATCTGTAAATAATGCTTGCATGGGAATACAGTGGCTCAACACCCTGAGGGGTAACGTGGTGGGATCTGTAAATAATGCTTGCATGGGGATACAGTGGTTCAACACCCTGAGGGGTAACGTGGTGGGATCTGTAAATAATGCTTGCATGGGGATACAGTGGTTCAAACACACCCTGAGGGGTAACGTGGTGGGATCTGTAAATAATGCTTGCATGGGAATACAGTGGTTCAAACACACCCTGAGGGGTAATGTGGTGGGATCTGTAAATAATGCTTGCATGGGAATACAGTGGTTCAAACACACCCTGAGGGGTAATGTGGTGGGATCTGTAAATAATGCTTGCATGGGAATACAGTGGTTCAAACACACCCTGAGGGGTAACGTGGTGGGATCTGTAAATAATGCTTGCATGGGAATACAGTGGCTCAACACCCTGAGGGGTAACGTGGTGGGATCTGTAAATAATGCTTGCATGGGAATACAGTGGTTCAAACACACCCTGAGGGGTAATGTGGTGGGATCTGTAAATAATGCTTGCATGGGGATACAGTGGCTCAACACCCTGAGGGGTAACGTGGTGGGATCTGTAAATAATGCTTGCATGGGTATACAGTGGCTCAACACACTGAGGGGTAACATGGTGGGATCTGTAAATAATGCTTGCATGGGAATACAGTGGCTCAACACCTTGAGGGGTAACGTGGTGGGATCTGTAAATAATGCTTGCATGGGAATACAGTGGCTCAACACCCTGAGGGGTAACGTGGTGGGATCTGTAAATAATGCTTGCATGGGGATACAGTGGTTCAACACCCTGAGGGGTAACGTGGTGGGATCTGTAAATAATGCTTGCATGGGGATACAGTGGCTCAACACCCTGAGGGGTAACGTGGTGGGATCTGTAAATAATGCTTGCATGGGGATACAGTGGTTCAAACACACCCTGAGGGGTAACGTGGTGGGATCTGTAAATAATGCTTGCATGGGAATACAGTGGTTCAAACACACCCTGAGGGGTAATGTGGTGGGATCTGTAAATAATGCTTGCATGGGGATACAGTGGCTCAACACCCTGAGGGGTAACGTGGTGGGATCTGTAAATAATGCTTGCATGGGTATACAGTGGCTCAACACACTGAGGGGTAACGTGGTGGGATCTGTAAATAATGTTTGCATGGGAATACAGTGGCTCAACACCTTGAGGGGTAACGTGGTGGGATCTGTAAATAATGCTTGCATGGGAATACAGTGGCTCAACACCCTGAGGGGTAACGTGGTGGGATCTGTAAATAATGCTTGCATGGGGATACAGTGGCTCAACACCCTGAGGGGTAACGTGGTGGGATCTGTAAATAATGCTTGCATGGGGATACAGTGGCTCAACACCCTGAGGGGTAACGTGGTGGGATCTGTAAATAATGCTTGCATGGGGATACAGTGGTTCAAACACACCCTGAGGGGTAACGTGGTGGGATCTGTAAATAATGCTTGCATGGGAATACAGTGGTTCAAACACACCCTGAGGGGTAATGTGGTGGGATCTGTAAATAATGCTTGCATGGGAATACAGTGGTTCAAACACACCCTGAGGGGTAATGTGGTGGGATCTGTAAATAATGCTTGCATGGGAATACAGTGGTTCAAACATACACTGAGGGGTAACGTGGTGGGATCTGTAAATAATGCTTGCATGGGAATACAGTGGCTCAACACCCTGAGGGGTAACGTGGTGGGATCTGTAAATAATGCTTGCATGGGAATACAGTGGTTCAAACACACCCTGAGGGGTAATGTGGTGGGATCTGTAAATAATACTTGCATGGGGATACAGTGGCTCAACACCCTGAGGGGTAACGTGGTGGGATCTGTAAATAATGCTTGCATGGGTATACAGTGGCTCAACACACTGAGGGGTAACATGGTGGGATCTGTAAATAATGCTTGCATGGGAATACAGTGGCTCAACACCTTGAGGGGTAACGTGGTGGGATCTGTAAATAATGCTTGCATGGGAATACAGTGGCTCAACACCCTGAGGGGTAACGTGGTGGGATCTGTAAATAATGCTTGCATGGGAATACAGTGGCTCAACACCCTGAGGGGTAACGTGGTGGGATCTGTAAATAATGCTTGCATGGGGATACAGTGGTTCAACACCCTGAGGGGTAACGTGGTGGGATCTGTAAATAATGCTTGCATGGGGATACAGTGGCTCAACACCCTGAGGGGTAACGTGGTGGGATCTGTAAATAATGCTTGCATGGGGATACAGTGGTTCAAACACACCCTGAGGGGTAATGTGGTGGGATCTGTAAATAATGCTTGCATGGGAATACAGTGGTTCAAACACACCCTGAGGGGTAATGTGGTGGGATCTGTAAATAATGCTTGCATGGGAATACAGTGGTTCAAACACACCCTGAGGGGTAACGTGGTGGGATCTGTAAATAATGCTTGCATGGGAATACAGTGGCTCAACACCCTGAGGGGTAACGTGGTGGGATCTGTAAATAATGCTTGCATGGGAATACAGTGGTTCAAACACACCCTGAGGGGTAATGTGGTGGGATCTGTAAATAATGCTTGCATGGGGATACAGTGGCTCAACACCCTGAGGGGTAACGTGGTGGGATCTGTAAATAATGCTTGCATGGGTATACAGTGGCTCAACACACTGAGGGGTAACGTGGTGGGATCTGTAAATAATGCTTGCATGGGAATACAGTGGCTCAACACCTTGAGGGGTAACGTGGTGGGATCTGTAAATAATGCTTGCATGGGAATACAGTGGCTCAACACCCTGAGGGGTAACGTGGTGGGATCTGTAAATAATGCTTGCATGGGAATACAGTGGCTCAACACCCTGAGGGGTAACGTGGTGGGATCTGTAAATAATGCTTGCATGGGGATACAGTGGCTCAACACCCTGAGGGGTAACGTGGTGGGATCTGTAAATAATGCTTGCATGGGGATACAGTGGTTCAAACACACCCTGAGGGGTAACGTGGTGGGATCTGTAAATAATGCTTGCATGGGAATACAGTGGTTCAAACACACCCTGAGGGGTAATGTGGTGGGATCTGTAAATAATGCTTGCATGGGAATACAGTGGTTCAAACACACCCTGAGGGGTAACGTGGTGGGATCTGTAAATAATGCTTGCATGGGAATACAGTGGCTCAACACCCTGAGGGGTAACGTGGTGGGATCTGTAAATAATGCTTGCATGGGTATACAGTGGCTCAACACACTGAGGGGTAACGTGGTGGGATCTGTAAATAATGCTTGCATGGGAATACAGTGGCTCAACACCT
Source organism: Erinaceus europaeus (assembly GCF_950295315.1). Classification (NCBI taxonomy): domain Eukaryota; kingdom Metazoa; phylum Chordata; class Mammalia; order Eulipotyphla; family Erinaceidae; genus Erinaceus; species Erinaceus europaeus. The sequence continues at coordinate 55,661 of NW_026647532.1, read as the reverse complement.
TGAGGGGTAATGTGGTGGGATCTGTAAATAATGCTTGCATGGGAATACAGTGGCTCAACACCCTGAGGGGTAACGTGGTGGGATCTGTAAATAATGCTTGCATGGGAATACAGTGGCTCAACACCCTGAGGGGTAACGTGGTGGGATCTGTAAATAATGCTTGCATGGGGATACAGTGGTTCAACACCCTGAGGGGTAACGTGGTGGGATCTGTAAATAATGCTTGCATGGGGATACAGTGGCTCAACACCCTGAGGGGTAACGTGGTGGGATCTGTAAATAATGCTTGCATGGGGATACAGTGGTTCAAACACACCCTGAGGGGTAACGTGGTGGGATCTGTAAATAATGCTTGCATGGGAATACAGTGGTTCAAACACACCCTGAGGGGTAACGTGGTGGGATCTGTAAATAATGCTTGCATGGGAATACAGTGGTTCAAACACACCCTGAGGGGTAACGTGGTGGGATCTGTAAATAATGCTTGCATGGGAATACAGTGGCTCAACACCCTGAGGGGTAACGTGGTGGGATCTGTAAATAATGCTTGCATGGGTATACAGTGGCTCAACACACTGAGGGGTAACGTGGTGGGATCTGTAAATAATGCTTGCATGGGAATACAGTGGCTCAACACCTTGAGGGGTAATGTGGTGGGATCTGTAAATAATGCTTGCATGGGAATACAGTGGCTCAACACCCTGAGGGGTAACGTGGTGGGATCTGTAAATAATGCTTGCATGGGAATACAGTGGCTCAACACCCTGAGGGGTAACGTGGTGGGATCTGTAAATAATGCTTGCATGGGGATACAGTGGTTCAACACCCTGAGGGGTAACGTGGTGGGATCTGTAAATAATGCTTGCATGGGGATACAGTGGCTCAACACCCTGAGGGGTAACGTGGTGGGATCTGTAAATAATGCTTGCATGGGGATACAGTGGTTCAAACACACCCTGAGGGGTAACGTGGTGGGATCTGTAAATAATGCTTGCATGGGAATACAGTGGTTCAAACACACCCTGAGGGGTAACGTGGTGGGATCTGTAAATAATGCTTGCATGGGAATACAGTGGTTCAAACACACCCTGAGGGGTAACGTGGTGGGATCTGTAAATAATGCTTGCATGGGAATACAGTGGTTCAAACACACCCTGAGGGGTAACGTGGTGGGATCTGTAAATAATGCTTGCATGGGAATACAGTGGTTCATGGGCCCTGCCAGTGTTCGGCCACAGCTGCACAATTTCCCAACATTATCAGGCTGGGCAGACAGAGCAGTGGTCATGCAGAAAAACTCTCCTGCCAGAGGCACCACAAGTCCCAGGTTCAAAGCCCGGTACCTCCAGCATCTGGAGGTCCGCAGGTGCTCTAGTGATGGCAGACGGAAAGGAAACGTCTGCCTGGACATGCGACGGCCCGGGCTAAAGCCCAGGCTCCACAGGGGCGCGCCCACGGCACCAGGAGAAGATGTGGGTCTGTGCACCCTCTCGGCCTCTCTCCCTGAAATGAAAAGGTTGAAGGGGCTGCCCCAGGGGGTGGCCTTGCTCCCCCACAGAGACCAGATGCCACCAAAAGAAACCAACACCAAGTAAGTGGGAACGCCCCCCCCCCCCCCCCCCGGGCCAGCTCCCACAAGGTCAGCCCCGGGGCCACAGAGACAGAGCACAGGGCACTGGGAGCCCTGCCCAGCCAGGACACGGCCGGGGCCCAGGAGGCCTCCTCGACACCCTCATGCCCTCACGCCTGGGTCCCTCGGGACAGTGCTGGCACCTGATAGGGCAGATCTGGGACCTGGGGACGGGGGCTGTCACGGGGCCGAGTGAGGGCCCGGTGGGGACGGGGAGTCCTGAGTCTGCTTGTTGTCACTGGGGCTTCCCCACTCCAGGCTGCTTTCAGACAGAGACACAGAGACAGGGAGAGACACCCCAGCCAGGGCCAGGTGGTTGAGCTCATACACAGCACAGGGCTCAAGGACCCGGGTTCGAGCCCCTGGTCCCCAGCTGCAGGGGAAAACTTCACGAGTGGTGGAGCAGGGCTGCAGGTGTCTCTCTGTCTCCCTCTCTGTCTCCCCCTCCCCTCTCAATTTCTCTTCTGTCTATCCAATAAAAATAAAGAAGGTTTTTAATATTTAAAAAATAAAGTTATTTTTAAGAGAGAGACGCCAGTCCTAAAGCCCCCCTCCCCTCACACATGGTAATGTTCCCATGTGTGGGGGGGGGCTCGAACCTGGGCTGCTCCTGGAGTGTCCCCTGGCAGAGGTGCCATGGAGCTGCCCTGGGACGGGATTCTGACCACAACCCACAGGCGGCAGGCAGGCTGGGATGGCCCCAAGGCTCCTCATCCTCCCTCACCGACAGGCCGAGCCAGGGGCCGGGCCACCAGGTGCCGCCCAGGACCAGAGGACAAGGGACTCTGCACACGGCCGGGAGCGCGGTGGGTGCTTCAAAGGAAACGGGTGTCCTGGAAAGACATGCAAAGGGAAGGGCCTCGGGGCCCTGAGACCCCACCTTTCCACGCGAGCGGAAGGTGCGGAGGCCCTGATGGGGGCCGTGACTCCAGGGCCACACGTGGGGATCTCCAAGCAGCTCGGGTCCCTGGGGTGCCGGCTGGAGAGGAGAGAGAATGAGAGAGAAAATGTGAGAGACCGAGAGAACGAGAGAGTATGAGAGAGTGAGCAGGAGGATGAGACGGCCAGAGAGATAGCGAGAAAATGAGAGATAGAGAGAGAGAGGAGACAAGAGGGCAAAAGAGATACAGAGGGAAAGAGACCAGCCAGCCAGTGAGCGCAGTGAAGCTCCGGTTAGTGAGCTCAGGCCCCACTGAGTTCGCGGGTCTATTTCCTCCCTAACTTGAGGCCAGACCCCACAGACACCTAACACTGGCCTGGATACAACAAGGGACACTCAGCACTTCAGCAATGAGGAGAAAGTCTGAGCGCCTCAGGTACAGAAAGAACGGCAGACGCCAGACAAGGGCAAGAGACCGGCTCACTTAGTGATGGTCGTTTGGTCGCTCCCGGGCCACCCCATCACCCGGGGCCTAGTCAGGGGTCCTGGGTTCCCACACAGACGAGGGGGGCCCAGACCCTCACAGACCCCTCTCTGCACCATCACTGCTCACTGCCCTCAGGAGCGTCAGCACGAGTCCTGGGGCCTCTCCAGGCCCTGCCCTCCCTGCAGAGCAGAATGGCGGGGACGCCCCACTCTCTGCAGGGAGGATGCTCAGCCTGCTCTGCCCCTCGAGGGAGACGGGTCCTGACATGAGAGCAGCCTAGAAGGTTCCAGCTGTGCCCATGGACTGCGAGCTCAGACTGACAGGGACTCAGAGGGTCACACGGGCTCCTGTGCTGATGGGAACAGACACGGGCCCTGGCTCAGACCAGCGGGGTTACAGTCAATGGCGTTTCTGCACTTTCCTCATGTCTGGGGGCTGCTCTGCCCTGACCCAGCTCTCTAGGCCTGTTCCCAGCTCTGACGCCGTCTCCCCAGACAAGACTTTCAGCCACCTGCATGTGAGCTGTCGGGCTCAGGCAGAAATTACTAAAGTCACGGGCCACTTGGAACAGACCAAGCTGCAGATGCTACCATGACACCACCCTGACCTCCCTGGGCAGACGCCCTCATCCATGTGTCCTGGAGCCTCCCCTCCCCAGAGCCCTTCCCCACCAGGGACAGACAGACACAGGCTGGGGGTGTGAATCCACCTGCCAACACCCATGTCCAGCGGAGAAGCAGTGACAGAAGCCACAACTCCCACCTTCTGCTCCCCATAAAGAATTCGGGTCCCTGCTCCCAGAGGGGGAGACATGTCAGGGGAAGATGCCCAGAGGGCTCTGAGCCCCAACTCCATCAGGACCCGGAGAGAGAAGAGGGAAAGGGAAGGACATTCGCAAGTAGTCACAGGTGTAGGTGTGACTTATAAAGGGAGAGAAGGCAGGACCTTAGACCAAATGGGAAAATACAAATATAGACAGAAAGTTATAGAAAAAATAGTCAGTCGATCTCTGTGACCTTGGGAGAACCACTGCAGTTTCTGATGGAGGGGATGGGGACACAGAGCTCTGGTGCTGGGGACAGTGTGGAATTAGACCCTGTTGTCTTACAATTTTGTAAATCATTATTAACCCACTCATACATTTGTTAAAAGAGTGAGAGAGAGCAAAGTGAGTGAAAGAGAAAGAGAAAAAAGAGAGGACAAAGACAGAGGAGAGAACTCCCCCTCCCGAGGAGACCGGGAGGAAAAAGCCTCACCAAATGACCCACGGAGCCGGCAGGCCAGGCCAGTGTTACGGGACCAGGGTGTCACAGCCCCGGGTGCCACCCCTGCCCCACCCACAGGCAGGGCTGAGCCAGGCTCCTGGGACAGTGAGCCACACAGAGGACGCCCCTCCGGTGGAAGCACGTCCCAGAGCAGCTGGGGGAGACATGTGATGTGGCCCTGGCCAGGACACTAGGAGAGGGACCAAGGGCAGCAGGGCACCAAGCCTGTGGGGACAAGGGGGGAGCTGGGTTCCAGGCTGCGATGGGGAGACTCCCCAGCACAGGGGCGAGAGCTCTCGTCTGCGGGTCCTACTGGCGTGGGGCCGCCCAGAGAGACCACATTCAGGGACAGGGTGGCTGGAGGCTTCCAGATGTGCAGAGGTGTGGATCCGTAATGAGAGAGGAAATGAAGACACGTGGGTGAAAGTAAGTCCGACCTAGAGCCTCAGCTGTGGAGAGGGGACACACGTGGACGTGGCGTCAGGGTCGCGGCCTGAGGGGCTCTGCCAGAGCTCAGCTACCCCACATGCCGCTCCTGGTCCAGCTCCAGCCAGTCTCACACACATGGGATCCACTCCCCACTTGAGGGCAACCTGCCTGCCCACCTCTCACCTCAGGGTACAGCTGCCTGCCCACCTCTCACCTCAGGGCACAGCTGCCTGCCCACCTCTCACCTCAGGCACACCTGCCTGCCCACCTCTCACCTCAGGGCACACCTGCCTGCCGGCCTCTCACCTCAGGGCACAGCTGCCTGCCCGCCTCTCACTTCAGGGCACAGCAGCCTGCCCGCCTCTCACCTCAGGGCACACCTGCCTGCCCACCCTCTCACCTCAGGGCACACCTGCCTGCCCACCCTCTCACCTCAGGACACACCTGCCTGCCCACCCTCTCACCTCAGGGCACACCTGCCTGCCCACCCTCTCACCTCAGGGCACACCTGCCTGCCCACCCTCTCACCTCAGGGCACACCTGCCTGCCCACCCTCTCACCTCAGGGCACACCTGCCTGCCCACCTCTCACCTCAGGGCACACCTGCCTGCCCACCTCTCACCTCAGGGCACACCTGCCTGCCCACCTCTCACCTCAGGGCACACCTGCCTGCCCACCTCACACCTCAGGGCACACCTGCCTGCCCACCTCTCACCTCAGGGCACACCTGCCTGCCCACCTCTCACCTCAGGGCACACCTGCCTGCCCACCTCTCACCTCAGGGCACACCTGCCTGCCCACCTCACACCTCAGGGCACACCTGCCTGCCCACCTCACAGCTCAGGGCACACCTGCCTGCCCACCTCTCACCTCAGGGCACACCTGCCTGCCCACCTCTCACCTCAGGGCACACCTGCCTGCCCACCCTCTCACCTCAGGGCACACCTGCCTGCCCACCTCTCACCTCAGGGCACACCTGCCTGCCCACCTCTCACCTCAGGGCACACCTGCCTGCCCACCCTCTCACCTCAGGGCACACCTGCCTGCCCACCCTCTCACCTCAGGGCGCACCTGCCTGCCCACCTCTACCCTCAGGGCGCACCTGCCTGCCCACCTCTACCCTCAGGGCGCACCTGCCTGCCCACCTCTCACCTCAGGACGCACCTGCCTGCCCACCTCTCACCTCAGGACGCACCTGCCTGCCCACCTCTCACCTCAGGGCACACCTGCCTGCCCACCCTCTCACCTCAGGGCACACCTGCCTGCCCACCTCTCACCTCAGGACACACCTGCCTGCCCGCCTCTTCCCTCAGGGTGCACCTGCCTGCCCGCCTCTCACCTCAGGGCGCACCTGCCTGCCCGCCTCTTCCCTCAGGGTGCACCTGCCTGCCCACCTCTCACCTCAGGACACACCTGCCTGCCCACCTCCCACCTCAGGACACACCTGCCTGCCCACCCTCTCACCTCAGGACACACCTACCTGCCTGCCCACCTCTCACCTCAGGGCACACCTGCCTGCCCACCTCTCACCTCAGGGCACACCTGCCTGCCCACCCTCTCACCTCAGGGCACACCTGCCTGCCCACCCTCTCACCTCAGGGCACACCTGCCTGCCCACCCTCTCACCTCAGGGCACACCTGCCTGCCCACCCTCTCACCTCAGGGCACACCTGCCTGCCCACCCTCTCACCTCAGGGCACACCTGCCTGCCCACCCTCTCACCTCAGGGCACACCTGCCTGCCCACCCTCTCACCTCAGGGCACACCTGCCTGCCCACCCTCTCACCTCAGGGCACACCTGCCTGCCCACCCTCTCACCTCAGGGCGCACCTGCCTGCCCACCCTCTCACCTCAGGGCGCACCTACCTGCCCACCTCTCACCTCAGGGCGCACCTGCCTGCCCACCTCTCACCTCAGGGCACACCTGCCTGCCCACCTCTCACCTCAGGGCACACCTGCCTGCCCGCCTCTCACCTCAGGACACACCTGCCTGCCCGCCTCTTCCCTCAGGGTGCACCTGCCTGCCCGCCTCTTCCCTCAGGGTGCACCTGCCTGCCCGCCTCTCACCTCAGGGCGCACCTGCCTGCCCGCCTCTTCCCTCAGGGTGCACCTGCCTGCCCACCTCTCACCTCAGGGCACACCTGCCTGCCCACCTCTTCCCTCAGGACACACCTGCCTGCCCACCCTCTCACCTCAGGACACACCTACCTGCCTGCCCACCTCTCACCTCAGGGCACACCTGCCTGCCCACCTCTCACCTCAGGGCACACCTGCCTGCCCACCCTCTCACCTCTGGGCACACCTGCCTGCCCACCCTCTCACCTCAGGGCACACCTGCCTGCCCACCCTCTCACCTCAGGGCACACCTGCCTGCCCACCTCTCACCTCAGGGCACACCTGCCTGCCCACCTCTCACCTCAGGGCACACCTGCCTGCCCACCTCACACCTCAGGGCACACCTGCCTGCCCACCTCTCACCTCAGGGCACACCTGCCTGCCCACCTCTCACCTCAGGGCACACCTGCCTGCCCACCTCTCACCTCAGGGCACACCTGCCTGCCCACCTCTCACCTCAGGGCACACCTGCCTGCCCACCTCTTCCCTCAGGGCACACCTGCCTGCCCGCCTCTCACCTCAGGGCACACCTGCCTGCCCGCCTCTCACCTCAGGGCACACCTGCCTGCCCGCCTCTCACCTCAGGGCACACCTGCCTGCCCACCCTCTCACCTCTGGGCACACCTGCCTGCCCACCCTCTCACCTCAGGGCACACCTGCCTGCCCACCCTCTCACCTCAGGGCACACCTGCCTGCCCACCTCTCACCTCAGGGCACACCTGCCTGCCCACCTCTCACCTCAGGGCACACCTGCCTGCCCACCTCACACCTCAGGGCACACCTGCCTGCCCACCTCTCACCTCAGGGCACACCTGCCTGCCCACCTCTCACCTCAGGGCACACCTGCCTGCCCACCTCTCACCTCAGGGCACACCTGCCTGCCCACCTCTCACCTCAGGGCACACCTGCCTGCCCACCCTCTCACCTCAGGGCACACCTGCCTGCCCACCCTCTCACCTCAGGGCACACCTGCCTGCCCACCCTCTCACCTCAGGGCGCACCTGCCTGCCCACCCTCTCACCTCAGGACACACCTGCCTGCCCACCCTCTCACCTCAGGGCACACCTGCCTGCCCACCTCTCACCTCAGGGCACACCTGCCTGCCCACCTCTCACCTCAGGGCACACCTGCCTGCCCACCTCTCACCTCAGGGCACACCTGCCTGCCCACCTCTCACCTCAGGGCACACCTGCCTGCCCACCCTCTCACCTCAGGGCACACCTGCCTGCCCACCCTCTCACCTCAGGGCACACCTGCCTGCCCGCCTCTCACCTCAGGGCACACCTGCCTGCCCGCCTTCTCACCTCAGGGCACACCTGCCTGCCCGCCTCTCACCTCAGGGCACACCTGCCTGCCCGCCTTCTCACCTCAGGACACACCTGCCTGCCCGCCTCTCACCTCAGGACACACCTGCCTGCCCACCACTTCCCTCAGGACACACCTGCCTGCCCACCTCTCACCTCAGGGCACACCTGCCTGCCCACCTCTTCCCTCAGGGCACACCTGCCTGCCCACCCTCTCACCTCAGGGCACACCTGCCTGCCCACCTCTCACCTCAGGACACACCTGCCTGCCCGCCTCTTCCCTCAGGGTGCACCTGCCTGCCCGCCTCTTCCCTCAGGGTGCACCTGCCTGCCCACCTCTCACCTCAGGGCACACCTGCCTGCCCACCCTCTCACCTCAGGGCACACCTGCCTGCCCGCCTCTCACCTCAGGGCACACCTGCCTGCCCACCCTCTCCCCTGGCATCCCAGGCTCCGCCTGTACTGGCAGCCCTTCCCACAGTCCTCTGGTCTCTGTGTCCCTTCCCAGGACCCTCTCTACGGAGCCTGTTCTAAGCCCTCCAGGCCGTGGGGAAGGCTCAGTGCCCAGCCAGCCTGTGACAGAGACCAGCAGGCACCTGTCTGTCTGCACCTCAGCCCAGGTGCGGGGCGGCTGGGGCCAGGGGTGGGCGGGGGGTGAGGTGGGGGTAGAGCAGGGTGGGGCGTCAGTCCTGGGGCTGGGGCGACGGGTGGGGGAGCCCTGGGTGCCCGAGGGACAGCTGCTGACCGCAAGGGCAGAATTTTGGGGTGTGGCTGCAGGAGCAGAATGGCGGGCGGCCCCAGGGCACCCCCACAGGACAGCCCCCCTTGGTTTGGGGTTCGCGGAGCGCCTGCACCCCACAGCCCAGAGAGAGCGGCCCTGGCCCCCAGAACCGTCCGGTGGAGAGAGTGGACACTGGTGGACACATCCCCTAGCCCCCATGCTTGCACTGTCCCCAGCTGACCCTCGCAGCAGGCTTCTCGCTCACCGCCGAGCCTCCCTGCCAGCACCCCTGAGCCCTGGCATCCCCCTGGGTGCCCTCCTCCACGCACAGCAGCTGCAGGGCACCGCCCTCTCTCTAGGCCTCCGCCTTCCGGGAGGGCCAGAGCTTCTCGGATCCTGGGCCCTGTGGGTCAGGCTGTGAGGTGGAAGGTTCCAGAAGTGGCAGCCGGCAGGAGGGGCGCAGCCAGCTGCCCGGGCTGGGGCCGGTGGGAGCAGGTGCAGCTGGAGTGGACGGGGACCCCAAGCCGGACCCCAGACACCTGCGGTCCCCATGCCCAGCCAGGAGGAGCAGCAATCAGAAGTAGCAGGAACCCTCCACTGGGCTTCCGGGTGTCCGCAGGGGCTCCCACCCCAGCCAGCCCTGGCCGTCCCCATGTCTCCCGGGGGTCTGCTCCCCAAGCCCCTCACCGCCTTGGCTCTGGCGACTACCCAGCGGCCCCTCTGCCCTCAGGGCCTGGACCAGGCTCAGGGCTCCATCCCTGGCCGCCCTCCAGCTGCAAACGGAGAGGCTGAGATCTCAGACTCTTACATTTGTTTGGATTCCCTGTCATGTTCTCGGGGCCACGTCTCCGTCTCTGGGGGTTCTCTGAGAGGAGAGACCCGACGGCCGCCCGCGGGGCTGACTGAATCTGCCTGGAGAGGGACAGTCGGGACTCCTGCTGACAAGCATGCAAAGGATGGGGCCCGGGCTCTGGAAGCTGCCCTGGGCTGTGGCCTGCCTGGGGAGGCCTCGGGGTCAGTGCGGCCCCAAGCACAGGGCAACCTCCCGGGCCCACTCAGAGAGGAGGTGGGCACTCGTGCCAGGGTGCGGGGTCATAGCTGCAGCTCCTGGCAGCCAATTTCCCTTCTCCCCACTCCTTCTCTTGTTTGATAGAAAGAAAGAGAAACTGAGAGGGGAGGGGAGAGACAGAGAGAAACTGAGAGGGGAGGAGAGAGACAGAGAGAAACTGAGAGGGGAGGAGAGAGACAGAGAGAAACTGAGAGGGGAGGAGAGAGACAGAGAGAAACTGAGAGGGGAGAGAGACAGAGAGAAACTGAGAGGGGAGGGGAGAGACAGAGAGAAACTGAGAGGGGAGAGAGACAGAGAGAAACTGAGAGGGGAGGAGAGAGACAGAGAGAAACTGAGAGGGAGGAGAGAGACAGAGAGAAACTGAGAGGGGAGGAGAGAGAGACAGAGAGAAACTGAGAGGGGAGGGGAGAGACAGAGAGAAACTGAGAGGGAGGAGAGAGACAGAGAGAAACTGAGAGGGGAGGAGAGAGAGACAGAGAGAAACTGAGAGGGGAGGAGAGAGAGACAGAGAGAAACTGAGAGGGGAGGAGAGAGACAGAGAGAAAATGAGAGGGGAGGAGAGACAGAGAGAAACTGAGAGGGGAGGAGAGAGACAGAGAGAAACTGAGAGGGGAGGAGAGACAGAGAGAAACTGAGAGGGGAGGAGAGAGAGACAGAGAGAAACTGAGAGGGGAGGAGAGAGAGACAGAGAGAAACTGAGAGGGGAGGAGAGACAGAGAGAAACTGAGAGGGGAGGAGAGAGAGACAGAGAGAAACTGAGAGGGGAGGAGAGACAGAGAGAAACTGAGAGGGGAGGAGAGAGAGACAGAGAGAAACTGAGAGGGGAGGAGAGAGACAGAGAGAAACTGAGAGGGGAGGAGAGAGACAGAGAGAAACTGAGAGGGGAGGAGAGAGAGACAGAGAGAGAAACTGAGGGGAGGAGAGAGACAGAGAGAAACTGAGAGGGGAGGAGAGAGAGACAGAGAGAAACTGAGAGGGGAGGAGAGAGACAGAGAGAAACTGAGAGGGAGGAGAGAGAGACAGAGAGAAACTGAGAGGGGAGGGAGAGACAGAGAGAAACTGAGAGGGGAGGAGAGAGAGACAGAGAGAAACTGAGAGGGGAGGAGAGACAGAGAGAAACTGAGAGGGGAGGAGAGAGACAGAGAGAAACTGAGAGGGGAGGGAGAGACAGAGAGAAACTGAGAGGGGAGGAGAGAGAGACAGAGAGAAACTGAGAGGGGAGGAGAGAGACAGAGAGAAACTGAGAGGGGAGGAGAGAGAGACAGAGAGAAACTGAGAGGGAGGAGAGAGAGACAGAGAGAAACTGAGAGGGGAGGAGAGACAGAGAGAAACTGAGAGGGGAGGAGAGAGAGACAGAGAGAAACTGAGAGGGGAGGAGAGACAGAGAGAAACTGAGAGGGGAGGAGAGAGAGACAGAGAGAAACTGAGAGGGGAGGAGAGAGACAGAGAGAAACTGAGAGGGGAGGAGGAGAGACAGAGAGAAACTGAGAGGGGAGGAGAGACAGAGAGAAACTGAGAGGGGAGGAGAGAGAGACAGAGAGAAACTGAGAGGGGAGGAGAGAGACAGAGAGAAACTGAGAGGGGAGGAGAGAGAGACAGAGAGAAACTGAGAGGGGAGGAGAGACAGAGAGAAACTGAGAGGGGAGGAGAGAGAGACAGAGAGAACTGAGAGGGGAGGAGAGAGAGACAGAGAGAAACTGAGAGGGGAGGAGAGAGAGACAGAGAGAAACTGAGAGGGGAGGAGAGAGACAGAGAGAAACTGAGAGGGAGGAGAGAGAGACAGAGAAACTGAGAGGGGAGGAGAGACAGAGAGAAACTGAGAGGGGAGGAGAGAGAGACAGAGAGAAACTGAGAGGGAGGAGAGAGACAGAAACTGAGAGGGGAGGAGAGAGAGACAGAGAGAAACTGAGAGGGGAGGAGAGAGAGACAGAGAGAAACTGAGAGGGGAGGAGAGAGACAGAGAGAAACTGAGAGGGGAGGAAGAGAGACAGAGAGAAACTGAGAGGGGAGGAGAGACAGAGAGAAACTGAGAGGGGAGGAGAGAGAGACAGAGAGAAACTGAGAGGGGAGGAGAGACAGAGAGAAACTGAGAGGGGAGGAGAGAGACAGAGAGAAACTGAGAGGGGAGGAGAGAGAGACAGAGAGAAACTGAGAGGGGAGGAGAGACAGAGAGAACTGAGAGGGAGGAGAGAGACAGAGAGAAACTGAGAGGGAGGAGAGACAGAGAGAAACTGAGAGGGGAGGGGAGAGACAGAGAGAAACTGAGAGGGGAGGAGAGAGACAGAGAGAAACTGAGAGGGGAGGAGAGAGAGACAGAGAAACTGAGAGGGAGGAGGAGAGACAGAGAGAAACTGAGAGGGGAGAGAGAGACAGAGAGAAACTGAGAGGGGAGGAGAGAGACAGAGAGAAACTGAGAGGGGAGGAGAGAGAGACAGAGAGAAACTGAGAGGGGAGGAGAGAGACAGAGAGAAACTGAGAGGGGAGGAGAGAGACAGAGAGAAACTGAGAGGGGAGGAGAGAGAGACAGAGAGAAACTGAGAGGGGAGGAGAGAGACAGAGAGAAACTGAGAGGGAGGAGAGAGACAGAGAGAAACTGAGAGGGGAGGAGAGAGAGACAGAGAGAAACTGAGAGGGGAGGAGAGAGAGACAGAGAGAAACTGAGAGGGGAGGAGAGAGAGACAGAGAGAAACTGAGAGGGGAGGAGAGACAGAGAGAAACTGGAGGGGAGGAGAGAGAGACAGAGAGAAACTGAGAGGGGAGGAGAGAGACAGAGAGAAACTGAGAGGGGAGGAGAGAGACAGAGAGAAACTGAGAGGGGAGGAGAGAGACAGAGAGAAACTGAGAGGGGAGGAGAGAGAGACAGAGAGAAACTGAGAGGGGAGGAGAGAGACAGAGAGAAACTGAGAGGGGAGGAGAGAGAGACAGAGAGAAACTGAGAGGGGAGGAGAGAGACAGAGAGAAACTGAGAGGGGAGGAGAGACAGAGAGAAACTGAGAGGGGAGGAGAGAGAGACAGAGAGAAACTGAGAGGGGAGGAGAGACAGAGAGAAACTGAGAGGGGAGGAGAGACAGAGAGAAACTGAGAGGGGAGGAGAGAGAGGACAGAGAGAAACTGAGAGGGGAGGAGAGAGAGACAGAGAGAAACTGAGAGGGGAGGGAGAGACAGAGAGAACTGAGAGGGGAGGAGAGAGACAGAGAGAAACTGAGAGGGGAGGAGAGAGAGACAGAGAGAAACTGGAGGGGAGGAGAGAGAGACAGAGAGAAACTGAGAGGGGAGGAGAGAGAGACAGAGAGAAACTGAGAGGGGAGGAGAGAGAGACAGAGAGAAACTGAGAGGGGAGGAGAGAGAGACAGAGAGAAACTGAGAGGGGAACTGAGAGGGGAGGAGAGAGACAGAGAGAAACTGAGAGGGGAGGAGAGAGAGACAGAGAGAAACTGAGAGGGGAGGAGAGAGAGACAGAGAGAAACTGAGAGGGGAGGAGAGACAGAGAGAAACTGAGAGGGGAGGAGGAGAGACAGAGAGAAACTGAGAGGGGAGGAGAGAGACAGAGAGAAACTGAGAGGGGAGGAGAGACAGAGAGAAACTGAGAGGGGAGGAGAGAGACAGAGAGAAACTGAGAGGGGAGGAGAGAGACAGAGAGAAACTGAGAGGGGAGGAGAGAGAGACAGAGAGAAACTGAGAGGGGAGGAGAGACAGAGAGAAACTGAGAGGGGAGGAGAGAGACAGAGAGAAACTGAGAGGGGAGGAGAGAGACAGAGAGAAACTGAGAGGGGAGGAGAGAGACAGAGAGAAACTGAGAGGGGAGGAGAGACAGAGAGAAACTGAGAGGGGAGGAGAGAGACAGAGAGAAACTGAGAGGGGAGGAGAGAGACAGAGAGAAACTGAGAGGGGAGGAGAGAGACAGAGAGAAACTGAGAGGGGAGGAGAGAGACAGAGAGAAACTGAGAGGGGAGGAGAGAGACAGAGAGAAACTGAGAGGGGAGGAGAGAGAGACAGAGAGAAACTGAGAGGGGAGGAGAGAGACAGAGAGAAACTGAGAGGGGAGGAGAGAGAGACAGAGAGAAACTGAGAGGGGAGGAGAGAGACAGAGAGAAAATGAGAGGGGAGGAGAGACAGAGAGAAACTGAGAGGGGAGGAGAGAGACAGAGAGAAACTGAGAGGGGAGGAGAGACAGAGAGAAACTGAGAGGGGAGGAGAGAGAGACAGAGAGAAACTGAGAGGGGAGGAGAGAGAGACAGAGAGAAACTGAGAGGGGAGGAGAGAGACAGAGAGAAACTGAGAGGGGAGGAGAGACAGAGAGAAACTGAGAGGGGAGGAGAGAGAGACAGAGAGAAACTGAGAGGGGAGGAGAGAGACAGAGAGAAACTGAGAGGGGAGGAGAGAGAGACAGAGAGAAACTGAGAGGGGAGGAGAGAGAGACAGAGAGAAACTGAGAGGGGAGGGAGAGACAGAGAGAAACTGAGAGGGGAGGAGAGAGACAGAGAGAAACTGAGAGGGGAGGAGAGAGAGACAGAGAGAAACTGAGAGGGGAGGAGAGAGAGACAGAGAGAAACTGAGAAGGGAGGAGAGAGAGACAGAGAGAAACTGAGAGGGGAGGAGAGACAGAGAGAAACTGAGAGGGGAGGAGAGAGAGACAGAGAGAAACTGAGAGGGGAGGAGAGAGACAGAGAGAAACTGAGAGGGGAGGAGAGAGACAGAGAGAAACTGAGAGGGGAGGAGAGAGAGACAGAGAGAAACTGAGAGGGGAGGAGAGAGAGACAGAGAGAAACTGAGAGGGGAGGAGAGACAGAGAGAAACTGAGAGGGGAGGAGAGAGACAGAGAGAAACTGAGAGGGGAGGAGAGAGACAGAGAGAAACTGAGAGGGGAGGAGAGAGACAGAGAGAAACTGAGAGGGGAGGAGAGAGACAGAGAGAAACTGAGAGGGGAGGAGAGAGAGACAGAGAGAAACTGAGAGGGGAGGAGAGAGGACAGAGAGAAAATGAGAGGGGAGGAGAGAGACAGAGAGAAACTGAGAGGGGAGGAGAGACAGAGAGAAACTGAGAGGGGAGGAGAGACAGAGAGAAACTGAGAGGGGAGGAGAGAGAGACAGAGAGAAACTGAGAGGGGAGGAGAGAGAGACAGAGAGAAACTGAGAGGGGAGGAGAGAGACAGAGAGAAACTGAGAGGGGAGGAGAGACAGAGAGAACTGAGAGGGGAGGAGAGACAGAGAGAAACTGAGAGGGGAGGAGAGAGAGACAGAGAGAAACTGAGAGGGGAGGAGAGACAGAGAGAAACTGAGAGGGGAGGAGAGAGACAGAGAGAAACTGAGAGGGAGGAGAGACAGAGAGAAACTGAGAGGGGAGGAGAGACAGAGAGAAACTGAGAGGGGAGGAGAGAGACAGAGAGAAACTGAGAGGGGAGGAGAGAGACAGAGAGAAACTGAGAGGGGAGGGAGAGAGAGACAGAGAGAAACTGAGAGGGGAGGAGAGAGAGACAGAGAGAAACTGAGAGGGAGGAGAGACAGAGAGAAACTGAGAGGGGAGGAGAGAGAGACAGAGAGAAACTGAGAGGGGAGGAGAGAGAGACAGAGAGAAACTGAGAAGGGAGGAGAGACAGAGAGAAACTGAGAGGGGAGGGGAGAGACAGAGAGAAACTGAGAGGGGAGGAGGAGAGACAGAGAGAAACTGAGAGGGGAGGAGAGAGACAGAGAGAAACTGAGAGGGGAGGAGAGACAGAGAGAAACTGAGAGGGGAGGAGAGAGAGACAGAGAGAAACTGAGAGGGGAGGAGAGAGAGACAGAGAGAAACTGAGAGGGGAGGAAGAGAGACAGAGAGAAACTGAGAGGGGAGGAGAGAGACAGAGAGAAACTGAGAGGGGAGAGAGACAGAGAGAAACTGAGAGGGGAGGGGAGAGACAGAGAGAAACTGAGAGGGGAGAGAGACAGAGAGAAACTGAGAGGGGAGGAGAGAGACAGAGAGAAACTGAGAGGGGAGGAGAGAGAGACAGAGAGAAACTGAGAGGGGAGGAGAGAGACAGAGAGAAACTGAGAGGGGAGGAGAGAGACAGAGAGAAACTGAGAGGGGAGGAGAGAGACAGAGAGAAACTGAGAGGGGAGGAGAGAGAGACAGAGAGAAACTGAGAGGGGAGGAGAGACAGAGAGAAACTGAGAGGGGAGGAGAGAGAGACAGAGAGAAACTGAGAGGGGAGGAGAGACAGAGAGAAACTGAGAGGGGAGGAGAGAGAGACAGAGAGAAACTGAGAGGGGAGGAGAGAGACAGAGAGAAACTTGAGAGGGGAGGAGAGAGACAGAGAGAAACTGAGAGGGGAGGAGAGAGACAGAGAGAAACTGAGAGGGGAGGAGAGAGAGACAGAGAGAAACTGAGAGGGGAGGAGAGAGAGACAGAGAGAAACTGAGAGGGGAGGAGAGACAGAGAGAAACTGAGAGGGGAGGAGAGAGACAGAGAGAAACTGAGAGGGGAGGAGAGAGAGACAGAGAGAAACTGAGAGGGGAGGAGAGAGAGACAGAGAGAAACTGAGAGGGGAGGGAGAGACAGAGAGAAACTGAGAGGGGAGGAGAGACAGAGAGAAACTGAGAGGGGAGGAGAGAGACAGAGAGAAACTGAGAGGGGAGGAGAGAGACAGAGAGAAACTGAGAGGGGAGGAGAGAGACAGAGAGAAACTGAGAGGGGAGGAGAGAGAGACAGAGAGAAACTGAGAGGGGAGGAGAGAGAGACAGAGAGAAACTGAGAGGGGAGGAGAGACAGAGAGAAACTGAGAGGGGAGGAGAGAGAGACAGAGAGAAACTGAGAGGGGAGGAGAGAGACAGAGAGAAACTGAGAGGGGAGGAGAGAGAGACAGAGAGAAACTGAGAGGGGAGGAGAGAGAGACAGAGAGAAACTGAGAGGGGAGGAGAGACAGAGAGAAACTGAGAGGGGAGGAGAGAGACAGAGAGAAACTGAGAGGGGAGGAGAGAGACAGAGAGAAACTGAGAGGGGAGGAGAGACAGAGAGAAACTGAGAGGGGAGGAGAGAGAGACAGAGAGAAACTGAGAGGGGAGGAGAGAGACAGAGAAAATCTGAGAGGGGAGGAGAGAGAGACAGAGAGAAACTGAGAGGGGAGGAGAGACAGAGAGAAACTGAGAGGGGAGGAGAGAGACAGAGAGAAACTGAGAGGGGAGGAGAGAGACAGAGAGAAACTGAGAGGGGAGGAGAGACAGAGAGAAACTGAGAGGGGAGGGGAGAGACAGAGAGAAACTGAGAGGGGAGGAGAGAGAGACAGAGAGAAACTGAGAGGGGAGGGGAGAGACAGAGAGAAACTGAGAGGGGAGGAGAGACAGAGAGAAACTGAGAGGGGAGGAGAGAGACAGAGAGAAACTGAGAGGGGAGGAGAGAGACAGAGAGAAACTGAGAGGGGAGGAGAGACAGAGAGAAACTGAGAGGGGAGGAGAGACAGAGAGAAACTGAGAGGGGAGGGGAGAGACAGAGAGAAACTGAGAGGGGAGAGAGACAGAGAGAAACTGAGAGGGGAGGAGAGAGACAGAGAGAAACTGAGAGGGGAGGAGAGAGACAGAGAGAAACTGAGAGGGAGGAGAGAGACAGAGAGAAACTGAGAGGGGAGGAGAGAGACAGAGAGAAACTGAGAGGGGAGGAGAGAGACAGAGAGAAACTGAGAGGGGAGGAGAGAGACAGAGAGAAACTGAGAGGGGAGGAGAGAGACAGAGAGAAACTGAGAGGGGAGGAGAGACAGAGAGAAACTGAGAGGGGAGGAGAGAGACAGAGAGAAACTGAGAGGGGAGGAGAGAGAGACAGAGAGAAACTGAGAGGGGAGGAGAGACAGAGAGAAACTGAGAGGGGAGGAGAGAGACAGAGAGAAACTGAGAGGGGAGGAGAGAGACAGAGAGAAACTGAGAGGGGAGGAGAGAGAGACAGAGAGAAACTGAGAGGGGAGGAGAGACAGAGAGAAACTGAGAGGGGAGAGAGACAGAGAGAAACTGAGAGGGGAGGGGAGAGACAGAGAGAAACTGAGAGGGGAGAGAGACAGAGAGAAACTGAGAGGGGAGGAGAGACAGAGAGAAACTGAGAGGGGAGGGGAGAGACAGAGAGAAACTGAGAGGGGAGAGAGACAGAGAGAAACTGAGAGGGGAGGAGAGAGACAGAGAGAAACTGAGAGGGGAGGAGAGAGACAGAGAGAAACTGAGAGGGGAGGAGAGAGAGACAGAGAGAAACTGAGAGGGGAGGAGAGAGAGACAGAGAGAAACTGAGAGGGGAGGAGAGAGAGACAGAGAGAAACTGAGAGGGGAGGAGAGAGAGACAGAGAGAAACTGAGAGGGGAGGAGAGAGAGACAGAGAGAAACTGAGAGGGGAGGAGAGAGACAGAAACTGAGAGGGGAGGAGAGAGAGACAGAGAGAAACTGAGAGGGGAGGAGAGAGACAGATAGAAACTGAGAGGGGAGGAGAGAGAGACAGAGAGAAACTGAGAGGGGAGAGAGACAGAGAGAAACTGAGAGGGGAGGAGAGAGACAGAGAGAAACTGAGAGGGGAGGAGAGAGACAGAGAGAAACTGAGAGGGGAGGAGAGAGACAGAGAGAAACTGAGAGGGGAGGAGAGAGAGACAGAGAGAAACTGAGAGGGGAGGAGAGAGACAGAGAGAAACTGAGAGGGGAGGAGAGAGAGACAGAGAGAAACTGAGAGGGGAGGAGAGAGACAGAGAGAAACTGAGAGGGGAGGAGAGAGAGACAGAGAGAAACTGAGAGGGGAGGAGAGAGACAGAGAGAAACTGAGAGGGGAGGAGAGAGACAGAGAGAAACTGAGAGGGGAGGAGAGACAGAGAGAAACTGAGAGGGGAGGAGAGACAGAGAGAAACTGAGAGGGGAGGAGAGAGACAGAGAGAAACTGAGAGGGGAGGAGAGAGACAGAGAGAAACTGAGAGGGGAGGGGAGAGACAGAGAGAAACTGAGAGGGGAGGAGAGAGAGACAGAGAGAAACTGAGAGGGGAGGAGAGAGACAGAGAGAAACTGAGAGGGGAGGAGAGAGACAGAAACTGAGAGGGGAGGAGAGAGAGACAGAGAGAAACTGAGAGGGGAGGAGAGAGACAGAGAGAAACTGAGAGGGGAGGAGAGAGAGACAGAGAGAAACTGAGAGGGGAGGAGAGAGAGACAGAGAGAAACTGAGAGGGGAGGAGAGAGAGACAGAGAGAAACTGAGAGGGGAGGAGAGAGACAGAAACTGAGAGGGGAGGAGAGAGAGACAGAGAGAAACTGAGAGGGGAGGAGAGAGACAGATAGAAACTGAGAGGGGAGGAGAGAGAGACAGAGAGAAACTGAGAGGGGAGAGAGACAGAGAGAAACTGAGAGGGGAGGAGAGAGACAGAGAGAAACTGAGAGGGGAGGAGAGAGACAGAGAGAAACTGAGAGGGGAGGAGAGAGACAGAGAGAAACTGAGAGGGGAGGAGAGAGAGACAGAGAGAAACTGAGAGGGGAGGAGAGAGACAGAGAGAAACTGAGAGGGGAGGAGAGAGAGACAGAGAGAAACTGAGAGGGGAGGAGAGAGACAGATAGAAACTGAGAGGGGAGGAGAGAGAGACAGAGAGAAACTGAGAGGGGAGGAGAGAGACAGAGAGAAACTGAGAGGGGAGGAGAGACAGAGAGAAACTGAGAGGGGAGGAGAGACAGAGAGAAACTGAGAGGGGAGGAGAGAGAGACAGAGAGAAACTGAGAGGGGAGGAGAGAGAGACAGAGAGAAACTGAGAGGGGAGGAGAGACAGAGAGAAACTGAGAGGGGAGGAGAGACAGAGAGAAACTGAGAGGGGAGGAGAGAGACAGAGAGAAACTGAGAGGGGAGGAGAGAGACAGAGAGAAACTGAGAGGGGAGGAGAGAGAGACAGAGAGAAACTGAGAGGGGAGGAGAGAGACAGAGAGAAACTGAGAGGGGAGGAGAGAGACAGAAACTGAGAGGGGAGGAGAGAGAGACAGAGAGAAACTGAGAGGGGAGGAGAGAGACAGAGAGAAACTGAGAGGGGAGGAGAGAGACAGAGAGAAACTGAGAGGGGAGGAGAGAGAGACAGAGAGAAACTGAGAGGGGAGGAGAGAGAGACAGAGAGAAACTGAGAGGGGAGGAGAGAGAGACAGAGAGAAACTGAGAGGGGAGGAGAGAGACAGAAACTGAGAGGGGAGGAGAGAGAGACAGAGAGAAACTGAGAGGGGAGGAGAGAGACAGATAGAAACTGAGAGGGGAGGAGAGAGACAGAGAGAAACTGAGAGGGGAGGAGAGAGACAGAGAGAAACTGAGAGGGGAGGAGAGAGACAGAGAGAAACTGAGAGGGGAGGAGAGAGACAGAGAGAAACTGAGAGGGGAGGAGAGAGAGACAGAGAGAAACTGAGAGGGGAGGAGAGAGACAGAGAGAAACTGAGAGGGGAGGAGAGAGAGACAGAGAGAAACTGAGAGGGGAGGAGAGAGACAGAGAGAAACTGAGAGGGGAGGAGAGAGACAGAGAGAAACTGAGAGGGGAGGAGAGAGACAGAGAGAAACTGAGAGGGGAGGAGAGAGACAGAGAGAAACTGAGAGGGGAGGAGAGACAGAGAGAAACTGAGAGGGGAGGAGAGAGAGACAGAGAGAAACTGAGAGGGGAGGAGAGAGACAGAGAGAAACTGAGAGGGGAGGAGAGACAGAGAGAAACTGAGAGGGGAGGAGAGAGAGACAGAGAGAAACTGAGAGGGGAGGAGAGAGAGACAGATAGACAGAGTAACTGAGAGGGGAGGGGAGGGGAGGGGAGGTGGAGAGAAAGAGGCCTTAGCGCCATGCTCACAGTGGCTTTATTCGCAAAAGCCTGGAACAACCAAAATGCCCTTCCGCAGGTGACTGGGTAAAAAAGTTATGGGAATGCCACAACTCCCACCTTCTGCTCCCCATAGAGAGTTTGGGTTCAGGCTCCCAGAGGGGGAGACATGTCGGGGGAAGATGCCCAGAGGGCTCTGAACCCCAACTCCATCAGCACCCGGAGAGAGAAGAGGGAAAGGGAGGTACATCTGGAAGTAGCAACAGGTGCAGGTGTGACGTGGAAAGGGAGAGAAGAAGGGATCACAGGGAATATGGGCAAACAGACACAAATACAGACAGGTCGTTGTAGAAATAACGGTCAGCCCCTACCTGCGACCCTGGGAGAGCTGCCAGTGAGGGGCTGCGGACACACAGCTCTGGGGGTGGCAATGGGGGGGGAGCTGTCCCGCTATCTCGCCATCTTGTAAATCAATATTAAATCACTAATAAAAATGTTATGAGACAGACACTTAACAGAGTAGTATGCAGCGATAAAAAGAGGGTGAGACCGTGTCCCTTGAGATAAAGTGGAAGGAACTGGGGAAGACGGTGATCAGTGAAGGGGGGGAGGATGACTGCAGGGTGCCTCCTCTCAGAGGCGGACGCAGAGAACTGAGCGTGTGAGTGTGGAAAGAGATGTCAACCTCCATCCCAGACTGTGGGAGAACTAGAGTAGTCGTTCATGGGGTGGGGAGGAGACACTGAGCTGTGCTGGTGGGAGTGATGAGAAAAAAGACGAGAGAGAGGGAAAGAGAGAGAGTAAGAGAGAGAGAAAGTGAAAGAGAAAGAGAGAGAGTGAGAGGAAGAGAGAGTGAGAGAGAGCAAGAGAGAGAGAGACTGACAGAGAGAGCAAGAGAGTGAGAAAGAGAGAGACCCGCAGACCTGCTCCACCGCTCATGAAGCTCCCTTTGGGCAGCTGGGGAGTGGAGATTTGAACCTGGGTCCTTACACCTGATAACAGGTGAGCTCGACCAGATGGACCACTGCCCAGACCCCTATTTTTATTTCTTTTTTTATTTCTTTATTGAGGGGTTAATGTTTTACATTTGGCCCCTATTTTTATTTAAGTTTGTTTTGGACAAAGCCAGAGAGAAATTGAGAGGAGATGGAGTGGAGAGAGAGAGACACCTGCAGCCCTGCTTCGCCACTCGGGAAGCCCCCCCCCCCCCCCGCAGATGGGAAGCAGGGGCTTGAACCCAAGTCAACATGTTGTGCATGCTAACAGGTGCACTCAACCGGGAGTCCTGCCACCGGCCTCAGGAAGAAGATGCTGATGGTCCAGGACGAGAGCCTGAAAAGGTTCTGCTTTCTCACGACGTGGCTGTGGTTGCTGTGGGCAAAAGGACCATACACCGGAGCACAGCCTTCACGTGTCTGAGGCCCCGGGTTCCATCCCTGGCATCACCGTCAGCCAGAGCTCAGCAGGGCTCTGGTCGCTCTCTGTCTCTCCTGTGAAAATGAATGAATACATGTTAGAAAGAAAGAAAGAAAGAAAGAAAGAAAGAAAGAAAGAAAGAAAGAAAGGAAGGAAGGAAGGAAGGAAGGAAGGAAGGAAGGAAGGAAGGATGGAAGGAAGGAAGGAAGGAAGGAAGGAAGGAAAGCAAAAGAGACAGCACAGTAGTCATGCTAAAAGGTTTTTCTGCCTGAGGCTCTGAGGTCCCAGGTTCAATCCCCAGCACCACTATAGGCTGGAGCTGAGCAGGGCTCTGGAAATGATGATGATGATGATGATGATGATGATGATGATGATGATGATGATGATGATGACTGGTCTGCCAAAAGACTCTCCTGCATGAGGCTCTGAGGTCTGAGGTTCAGTCCCCAGCGCCACCATCAGTCAGAGCTCAGCAGGGCTCTGGTCTCGTGCATCTCTCTCTCTCTCTCTCTCTCTCTCTCTCTCTCCAGTCCGGAAAGAAAGGAAACTCTTATTCAGCAAGGGAGGACAGAGGAGTGTCTGTGGGGCCCCTGGGTGAGGGGTGAGTGGGTTCCCTGTCCTCAGAGCCCCCCAGACTCCTGCTGTCTCTGGGCCCCTCACCCCCACCCTGAGCCGCCCGGGTGCCCAGCAGCCTGTCCCCAGCTCAGCGCCTGGCTGCCAGCCCCTCCGTCACACCAGGCCCAGGGAGGTATGTCTCCTTCCTGGCTGGTCCCTCCTGCAGGTTGTTGGGTTCTGGGATGGAGGCCCAGCCAGGAGCAGGTCCAAGTGGTTGTCTCTCTGTCTCTCTATCTCTGTCTCTCACCTCTGTCAGAAAGGAGGAGACAGAAGAGGGACTGCCGGGAGTAGGGAGTCACGTAGGCCCCGTGCCAGCAACACTCCCCGTGGAAACATAGATTGTCCCAGAAAAGGCCTGGCTTGCTGATTCAGCCCATCTCCAGGAGGGTCAGAAGCCAAGCCCCAGGCCACTGTGTGTGGTAGGGCGGTGACTCTGCCCTCCCCCTCCCCACACTTCCCCTCCCTCAACCCCTCCCCCAACACTCCCCATCTCTCCCCCTTTGGGGTCCCACACTTCTCCCACCCTCTCCTACTCCTCCCCCACCTCTCCCTCCCTCCCCCTCCCCTCCCCTCCCCAGGCTGATGCAGCCAGCCCTGTGCTTGGACCCTTCTGAGACACAGCTCAGCCCCTCCACCTGCTCCCAGCCGGCAAATCCCAGAGCTTGGAAGTCACCCCAAGCGTCTCCTCACACCACAATGGGATTGCGGTAACAACAGTCCCATTCTCCCTTTCTCTTTCACTCTAGAGGGCTTGGAGAGAGTGGAGGAGAGGAGAGAGGTGAGGCGAGGCGAGAGAGGGTGATGGGGAGTCTGGGCACTCACCCCTGCGGACAGAGGCCGACCGGGTGGCATGTGTCCCCGGCCTGCGGCCGCTACTTAGAACCAAATGCATTTTGACGAGTCCCTTGAAGCCAGCAGGGCTCGGGCAACTCCTCAGGGCCGAGATTGTGGGCACATTAGAGCCACGCACAGGAGGCTTTGAGCCGGAGTCAGTAATCAATTCATTAATTCCTGCCCTTTCGGGCTGACTCACTGCGGGAGGCCACTGGATCCCATCCCTCCAGAGGCCGTGAGGCTGGGCACTGGGGGGTCGGTCCTCCCTGCGTTGGATGAGGCCAGAGGGGAACAGCCCCACACCTGCAGGGGTGACATTCTGTCTGCCCCTGGTGACAACCGGCTTCCAGGAAGCTGATGACAGAGAGCTGAGGCCATCGCTCCCTGACTGCTGACTCCTGAGCTGGCACAGATACCAGACGGGCAGGGGGTCACCAGGACCCAATGAGTCACTCAAGTCAGAACCTCCAGGGACCCAGGGTGCTGGAGGCCAAAAAGTCTGCATAAAAGAAAAGGGTGCACCTGTCACCATGCACAGGGACCCGGGTTTGAGCCCCCGCTCCACACCTGCGGGGTGGGGGGCTTCGCGGGTGGTGGAGCAGGGCTGCAGGGGTCTCTCTCTCTCTCTCTCTTTCTTTCCTCTCAGTTTCTATCTCTACCCCAAATAGTTAAGACATCTTTTAAAGAACCACCAAAGTTGGGGAGACAGCACAGTGATTCTGCAGAGACCCTCCTGCCTGAGGCTCTGAGGTCCCAGGTTCAATCCCAGCATCACCATCAGCCAGACTCTCTCTCTCTCTCTCTCTCTCTTATCGTCTATCTATCTATCTATTATCTATCTATCTATCTATCTATCTATCTATCTATCTATCTATCTATTTATCTCTATTACTTATACCCCTCTCATTAAATAAATGAATCAAATATCACAAAGCCTTTCCCACCTGAGGCTCTGAGGGCCCAGGTTCAACCCCCAGCTCCACCATCAGCTCCAGCCCAGCAGGGCCCTGGTCTCTCTGTCTTTCTGTATATTTCTCACCCGCCATAAAAAAAGCCATTTTTAAAAAACCACGTTCAGGGGACGCTTCATGAGCCATGGAGGAGGACTACAGGTGTCTCTCTGCCTCTCTCCCTCTCAGTTTCTCTCTGTCCTGTCAAGTATAATAGGAGAGGAGAAAGGGAAGGGGGCTGGCCCCTGGGAGTGGGGGACTCATCTGCTGGCACAGTGTGGCCCCTGGGAGTGGGGGACTCATCTGCTGGCACAGTGTGGCCCCTGGGAGTGGGGGACTCATCTGCTGGCACAGTGTGGCCCCTGGGAGTGGGGGACTCATCTGCTGGCCCAGTGTGGCCCCTGGGAGTGGGGGACTCATCTGCTGGCCCAGTGTGGCCCCTGGGAGTGGGGGACTCATCTGCTGGCACAGTGTGGCCCCTGGGAGTGGGGGACTCATCTGCTGGCACAGTGTGGCCCCTGGGAGTGGGGGACTCATCTGCTGGCCCAGTGTGGCCCCTGGGAGTGGTGGACTCATCTGCTGGCACAGTGTGGCCCCTGGGAGTGGTGGACTCATCTGCTGGCACAGTGACCACCCTGGAGGCATTAGACCTACCAACTTTGTCCAAAACCAAGACTCCACATTTTCATCTGCAATATTCTTGCCTTTAGGTTCATGATTAGTCAACAATTTGTTCTGCTTTATATCTTAACTTTTTTCAGCCACCAAGTTGCAGGTGCCACCATGACACCCTCCTGACCTCCCCGGGCAGACGGCCTCCCCAGTGTGTCCTGGAGCCTCCCCTCCCCAGAGCCCTGCCCCACTAGGGACAGACAGACAGACACAGGCTGGGGGTGTGGATCCACCTGCCAACACCCATGTCCAGCGGAGAAGCAATGACAGAAGCCACAACTCCCACCTTCTGCTCCCCATAAAGAATTTGGGTCCAGATTCCCAGAGGGATAAAGAGCAGGGAAGCTTTCAGTGGAGGGAATGGGACAGGGACTCTGGGGGTGGGCATTGAGTGGAATGGTACCCCTCTTATCCTATAGTCTTGTCAATATTTTCATTCTATAAACAAAATTTTTTTAAAATGCCCCAAATACAGAGCTTATATTTCTGAACATTTGACGCGAAACACACAAGAAGCTGCAGACGGTGTCTCTCCCCTGCTCCCGCTGCCTGCGAGGGCTGCAGAGGGACCTTGGCCAGGGTGGACCCTTGGGGCTGCCATGGGGGCATCTCAGGGGCCCCTGGGCTGTGGGAGGACCCCTACTGGGCTGTGCAGGTGGGGTTTCCGGGGCCCTGGCAGCCACAGGGGGAGAAGGCACCTCATTAGATGGCGGGGTGCAAACAGGCTGCAAACCAGCCACTTGTGAGGGACAGCTCAGCCCAGCCCGGCAGGAAGCAGTTCAGCAGCCAGAGTGCAGGCCTTGCCAGCCTGAGGCCCCTGGCTTGATTTCCGTCACCAGTGCTCTGGCCCCTCCTCCCCTGCGAGGTCAGCCAGTCAGATCTATCGACCGTAGGAGGCGGTTTGAAGGACAGCAGACATTTCTACCCAAGACACCGAGAAGGGCCCAGATCATGTCCCCTCCCCTCGGTGTGACCTGGGTCCCGCTCATGCTGTCACTGTCTCTGCTGGTGCCTGTCCTTCCCTGGGAGCCTGACGGGCTCCTGTCGACATAGCCATGCCCCCTTCCCAGAATGCTCTTTCTCCTGATGGAACTTTGAGAGACAGAGACAGAGACACCACAGCACTGCCGCCTGCTCACAGGCCAGCATCGGCGTAGTGCTCCCACGCGGCGGCCGGGGCCCGAACCTGGATCTGAAGAAAGCGCCAGCCTGCGGCAGCCCTGAGTCCTGGGGTGGCTGACATCGGGACCTCGTCCTAATGTGTCTCTGTCTGTGTGTCTGACGTGAACAATGGGCCGGTTTGGGTGGAGACGCACATGCTGAAAGTCTTCCTGATGCCTTATTTTTCCTTCCTTCCTTTCCCCTCTTTCTTTCTTTCTTTCTTTCTTTCTTTCTTTCTTTCTTTCTTTCTTTCTTTCTCTCTATTGCCACCACCAAGGTTATTGCTGGGACTCAGAACCAGCATTATGAATCCACTGCTCCCAGTGATGTGATCTTCCTCCCCCCCTTTTTTCTCTCTTTCTCTCTCTCTTTCTTTTAATTTACAGGACAGAGAGAAATTGAGAGGGTTGGGAGAGAGACAGAGAAACACCTGTAGGCCCGCTCCATCACTCCTGAAGGGACCCAGGACTTGAACCCAGGTCCTTGCACACGAGGTGCACCTAACTTCCCTGCCTGGGAAGTTTTGTTTATTTCATTTTTGCTCAGCTCTGGCTGATGGTGGCGCTGGGAATTGAACCTGGGAACTTGAGCCTCAGGCCTGAGAAACATACCTGGCCCACTGACTCGGTCTCCTCAGATGGCAACTCCAGCCCGTCCTCCAAGTGACCCCGTGGGGCTGAGGACCACACAGCCACCCCCCTCAGTGCCCTCCTGGCCCTGAGCGCCAACCTGAGTCTTCATCCTCCTCGATGCCGTCTGTCCCCACCCCCCACTCCACCCCCGAGAGCCTGCTGTCCTGTTCAGGGTCCCTTGGGCCAGCCCGCCACGTGCCCGCACGCCCACTTAGCTGGACACTGGGCTGTGGCAGGAAGATGGAGGTGACAGGGGGAGCCCAGCCTCAGGCACAGAGTAGGGGTGAGGTGGGGACGCAGGGCTGTGGGCCTCACCTGGCGGCCCCTGTGTGCTTCCTCTGCGCCCTGCTGCATGCTGTTGGTTCCAGCCTCTGCAGCAAGTGTTTGCAGTTTGTTTTCTTCACGAATTGGAGATCGTTGCTCATTTTCTTGTAACACAGTGTCTTGCATGGTTACCTACACTGACCCATGAGATGGCATTTCTGGGACAAACTGTTCTGAGAATGATCGGGGTTGGGGGGACAGCTCAAAAGGACATTTGCTTTGTCGTGATCTAAAGTTCAGGTCTCATCCCTGGACTGAAAGGACACCCTGTCCAGCACCCAGGGAGCCAGCCCATGGAGGGTGGGCAGGGCTGTGGGGTCTCTCCTCTCTCAGCACCCTGCACAGCACCCAGGGAGCCCATGGAGGGTGGGCAGGGCTGTGGGGTCTCTCCTCTCTCAGCACCCTGCACAGCACCCAGGGAGCCCATGGAGGGTGGGCAGAGCTGTGGGGTCTCTCCTCTCTCAGCACCTGGAACAGCACCCAGGCAGCCCATGGAGGGTGGGCAGGGCTGTGGGGTCTCTCCTCTCTCAGCACCCTGCACAGCACCCAGGGAGCCCATGGAGGGTGGGCAGGGCTGTGGGGTCTCTCCTCTCTCAGCACCATGCACAGCACCCAGGGAGCCCCATGGAGGGTGGGCAGGGCTGTGGGGTGTCTCCTCTCTCAGCACCCTGCACAGCAACCAGGGAGCCCCATGGAGGGTGGGCAGGGCTGTGGGGTCTCTCCTCTCTCAGCACCCTGCACAGCACCCAGGGAGCCCATGGAGGGTGGGCAGGGCTGTGGGGTGTCTCCTCTCTCAGCACCCTGCACAGCACCCAGGGAGCCCATGGAGGGTGGGCAGGGCTCTGAGGTCTCTCCTCTCTCAGCACCAGACACAGCACCCAGGGAGCCCATGGAGGGTGGGCAGGGCTGTGGGGTGTCTCCTCTCTCAGCACCAGGCACAGCATCCAGGGAGCCCATGGAGGGTGGGCAGGGCTGTGGGGTGTCTCCTCTCTCAGCACCAGGCACAGCATCCAGGGAGCCCATGGAGGGTGGGCAGGGCTGTGGGGTGTCTCCTCTCTCAGCACCCTGCACAGCACCCAGGGAGCCCATGGAGGGTGGGCAGGACTGTGGGGTCTCTCCTCTCTCAGTACCCTGCACAGCACCAGGGAGCCCCATGGAGGGTGGGCAGGGCTGTGGGGTCTCTCCTCTCTCAGCACCAGGCACAGCATCCAGGGAGCCCATGGAGGGTGGGCAGGGCTGTGGGGTCTCTCCTCTCTCAGCACCAGGCACAGCACCCAGGGAGCCCATGGAGGGTGGGCAGGGCTGTGGGTCTCTCCTCTCTCAGCACCCTGCACAGCACCCAGGGAGCCCATGGAGGGTGGGCAGGGCTGTGGGGTGTCTCCTCTCTCAGCACCCTGCACAGCACCCAGGGAGCCCATGGAGGGTGGGCAGGACTGTGGGGTCTCTCCTCTCTCAGTACCCTGCACAGCACCCAGGGAGCCCATGGAGGGTGGGCAGGGCTGTGGGTCTCTCCTCTCTCAGCACCAGGCACAGCACCCAGGGAGCCCATGGAGGGTGGGCAGGGCTGTGGGGTGTCTCCTCTCTCAGCACCCTGCACAACACCCAGGGAGCCCATGGAGGGTGGGCAGGACTGTGGGGTCTCTCCTCTCTCAGTACCCTGCACAGCACCCAGGGAGCCCATGGAGGGTAGGCAGGGCTGTGGGGTGTCTCCTCTCTCAGCACCAGGCACAGCACCCAGGGAGCCCATGGAGGGTGGGCAGGGCTGTGGGTCGTCTCCTCTCTCAGCACCAGGCACAGCACCCAGGGAGCCCATGGAGGGTGGGCAGGGCTGTGGGGTCTCTCCTCTCTCAGCACCCTGCACAGCACCCAGGGAGCCCATGGAGGGTGGGCAGGGCTGTGGGGTGTCTCCTCTCTCAGCACCCTGCACAGCACCCAGGGAGCCCCATGGAAGGTGGGCAGGGCTGTGGGTCTCTCCTCTCTCAGCACCAGGCACAGCACCCAGGTTGGGCTCCATGGGGGAAGGTACAGCTGCTGGCTTGGGAGACATGAGATTCCCATGTCCCAGATGCCCTGGGCTTCTGAGCCTCAATCTCAGAGTAGGGAGTGGGGGAACAGGAGGTGAGTGTGAGGAGAGTAGGGGTCTGGGGGGCAGGGTGGGGTTGGAGATGGGGAGGGGAACAGGGTGTGAGAGTGAGGTGAATAGGGGTAGGGGGTGAGGGGGATGGGGCATGGCGGTGGTGAGTGGCGGGCAGCAGGACATGGGCATGCAGAATGGAGGGAACAGGGGCTGAGGGCTAGGGGCTGGGAGTCTGAGGACTGAGACGTGGGAGAATGGGGACAGGGTGACGGGGTGAGGGATGGGGAGACCAGTGGCAGAACAGGAAGACAGGGGACAGGGGACAGAGGGATGGGGACATGAGGAGATGGGGAGAGGAGGTTAGTGGAGGGGCAGCCTGACTGTGGCTCGTGGTCCTGGGAGAGGCTGGTTCCACCCAGAGCCTGTGGACAGGAGCGTGTGGCTGGGGACACGGAACACGAGACCTGGTGTCCGTCCCTGTCTCACCCTTGTCCTCGTGGGAGCCCCAGCTCGTGGCGGCCCCATGGCCTCCGGCCCCCAGCCTCTGCCCCGCCCACCTGAGGAAACAGACCTGACTGTGAGGAAAGGAGAGAAGTGACCCAGAGACGTCCCCCGACAAGGCACAGGACAGTTGGTAACCGGACACCTAGCCTGAGGAATGCGGCCCAGGCCCAGGCTGCCCCGGGTGGACACCCCGCCTGGAGGGACTGGGGTGCTAAGAGAGATGTCTCCTGGTCCTTCCCACAGAAGGAGGTGCAGGAGATGGAGAGACAGAGAGGCAGAGACAGAGAGATGGGGAGATGGAGAGACAGAGAGACAGAGCCCCACTGGAGGTTGAACCTGGGGCCTCAGGAGCAAACCTTGCGTTTAATGCTGAGCTGACCGGCTGGCCCTCCAAGCTGGGGGTACAAGCTATAATGACACCTGTGGCTGTGAGCTACGGGTGGGGGTGGGGGTGTGGGATGGTTTCCCGAGGACAGACGGACAGACAGGGCCCAGCTGACCCCGGGCAACACCAGTCACCAGACGCTGGTGGTTAAGGAGGTGAGGGAGACCCTGGGGCACATGGGGGCACACACCTCGCCCCACTCCCACCACTCAGGTGCTCGGGCAAAGGGCAGTGCCCAGCCTTCCCGGGGCTCCACGGGGGGAGGTTCAGCTGCTGGCTTGGGAGACACGAGATTCCCGTGTCCCAGATGCCCTGGGCTTCTGAGCCTCAAACTCAGGCACGTGTGTGACACCCACACAGTACACACGCTGACGTGAGCCTGTTGTGGACACTCTTACTACTACTACTATTGTTGTTGTTATTAGCGGATTCATGGTTGACAGTCAGCACAGCTGTGGGTCCATGTGTGACAGGTCTCAGTTTCCTGCAAACTCTCCCCTAGCCCAGGGCCTCCTCCTCCATCAACTCTAGGACCTGAGAGCCCCCACTACCCAGAGTCCTTTGCTTTGGGGCAAGACACCAAACCCAGCCCACGTTCTGCCTGCTGTTTCCCCTCTGTTCTGATTTCTCCACTTCTGTCCCTGAGTGAGAGTGACCATCCCATCTGCCTCCTTCTCTTTCTGGCTGATCTCGCTTCACAGGACTCCTTCAGGCTCCATCCCAGAGGAGGGAAGAAGGTGGCTTCATGCACAAGACATTCTTTATGCCTTGCTTGCGGGTGTCTCTCTGTCTCTCTCCCTCGCTATCTCCCCCTTCCTCTGGATTTCTGGCTGTCTCTATCCAATCAATAAATCACAATTATAAAAACATTTTAATTTAAAAAAAGAACAAAAAGACAGGTTCACAGTTCCGGGCCTGGCCCTCAGGTAGCCGTGGTGCCCCTGGACCTGCCTCCCGCTCACACACGCCTCCACCCAGTGGCTTCTGTGGACGGTGCCCACAGCCTGCTCCACCCTGCAAACCCTCCGGAGACCCTGCCTCCACCCCTGCCCGGGCTCCCGGGACCTGGGGCCTCACACACGCAAGGCTGGGGCTCCCACGGTGAGCGCCAGTACTGAGGCCACGTGGGGCCTCCTGCCCGTCCTCCACCCCGGCTCCTGAGCTGGGTCCTGTGCGAGGCCCCCGGATGGGACTCGGGGTCTCAGGCTTCTGGAAAGAGTCAGATGCCTGGCAGGATGACTGGAGCCTGGATGGAGGCCTCTTCTCGACAGGTGATGCTTGGTGACAGTTTATGGTCCAGGGGCAAGCCGGCCTGGGCAGCCCGTCACCACTGTCCCAGAGCCCAGGTCCGAGCCCCAGCACCACAGAGAAGATGCCAGGACCTGGGGGAAGCTCTGTGTTGTGCTGTCTCTCCCTATCTCTGTCTCTGATGAGGACGCTGACTGGCCAGCTCCCAGGAACCCCAAAACAGCAGGAGCTGAGGCCCAGGGCTGTGGGGGATGGTGTCCAGGACAATCTACCTGTCCATCCCTCAGTCCCCAGGGGCCTGGGAGTGACTCCAGGAAGGGGAGGGGAGGGGAGGAGAAGAGAAGACAAGAGAAAAGAAAGGAGGGGAGAGGAGGGGCATTCAGGAGGACGGGCTGAATAGCGGCTCTGAGCCAGACCCAGGGTTCGCTCCCTGCTGCTTCCTGATGGAGGAGTGTGCCCAGGGTCCCTGCCCTGCGGGGTCCACGTCCAGGTCTCCTTGTTGGACAACTGCCCCAGCTTCCCCAACCCCATCTTCCATGGTGAGACCCCAGCCCAGAGATGTGGCGCTCAGAGCTGGTGGCCCCGCCACCCCTGTCCCCTGCCGTCCCCGTCTCTGTCCCCGTCTCTGTCCCCATCTCTGTCCCTGTCTCTGTCCCATCTCTGTCCCCATCTCTGTCCCTGTCTCTGTCCCATCTCTGTCCCCGTCTCTGTCCCCGTCTCTGTCTCCATCTCTGTCCCCATCTCTGTTCCCGTCTCTGTCCCGTCTCTGTCCCCATCTCTGTCCCCATCTCTGTCCCTGTCTGTGTCCCATCTCTGTCCCCATCTCTGTCCTGTCTCTGTCCCCATCTCTGTTCCTGTGTCTGTCCCATCTCTGTCCCCGTCTCTGTCCCCATCTCTGTCCCCGTCTCTGTCCCATCTCTGTCCCCGTCTCTGTCCCCATCTCTGTCCCCGTCTCTGTCTCCATCTCTGTCCCCATCTCTGTTCCCATCTCTGTCCTGTCTCTGTCCCCATCTCTGTCCCCATCTGTGTCCCGTTTCTGTCCCCATCTCTGTCCTGTCTCTGTCCCCATCTCTGTCCCTGTCTCTGTCCCCGTCTCTGTCCCCATCTCTGTCCCTGTCTCTGTCCCATCACTGTCCCTGTCTCTGTCCCATCTCTGTCCCCATCTCTGTCCTGTCTCTGTCCCCATCTCTGTTCCTGTGTCTGTCCCATCTCTGTCCCCGTCTCTGTCCCCATCTCTGTCCCCGTCTCTGTCCCATCTCTGTCCCCGTCTCTGTCCCCATCTCTGTCCCCGTCTCTGTCTCCATCTCTGTCCCCATCTCTGTTCCCATCTCTGTCCTGTCTCTGTCCCCATCTCTGTCCCCATCTCTGTCCCCATCTGTGTCCCGTTTCTGTCCCCATCTCTGTCCTGTCTCTGTCCCCATCTCTGTCCCTGTCTCTGTCCCCGTCTCTGTCCCCATCTCTGTCCCTGTCTCTGTCCCATCACTGTCCCTGTCTCTGTCCCATCTCTGTCCCCATCTCTGTCCCCTGCCGTCTTCCCCTGCACCCGTCCCCCTGTCTCCCCCCCGCCGTCCCCCCATCTGTCCTGAGGTTGTTTTGTCTGTGGGGCTGGGGCCCAGGTGAGGATCTGACTGCAGCCGGCAGCCCCCTGCAGCCCCCGCCCCATCCCCCCGAGCAGGGTCAGCGCCCCAGAAAGGTCCTGCCCAGGGCTGCTGACAGACGGGCCGCTCCCGCCCGGCTGTCCCCTCCCCAGGTGAGAGACAGGCTCTCTGGCTTGTGACTGGGGCCCCTGCGGACCAGGAACTCAGTGCTGGGTGGTGGGGGAGGATGGGCGCCAAACACTGACCCAGTGGGCGTGAGGGGACCCATCCCTGCGGGAACCCGGGGCCAGTGGCCGACCCCACCCCTGGATGCCGCCCTGCTGGGACGCCGGTGTCCCTGAGGCTGCTCCATGCATCCCCACAGCCACCAAGGGAGGACTGCCCAGGAGCCCTGGGAGCTCGGAGACAGGCACAAGGCCTGGGGGTGAGGGTCACGGGCCCTGCAGAGGACAAGGACACTCAGAGACGGGCACACAGCAGGCGAGGACGAGGTGGGGGGGCAAAGAGCAGCACACAGGGCAAGTCTGTACCCCAGCACCACACAGGAGGCATCAGGGCACCAGGGGAAGCTCCCTGGTGTGAACTCTCCCTCCCCCTTTCCCCCCCTCCCCTCCCCCTCCCTCTCTCCCTCTCTCTTTCTCCCTCTCTCCTTCTCTCCCTCTCCCTCTCTTCCTCTCCCTCTCTTCCTCTCCCTCTCTTCCTCTCCTCTCCCTCTCTCCTTTTCCCTCTCTCCCTCTCCCTCTCTCCCTCCCTCCCTCTCTCCCTCTCCCCCTCTCCCTCTCTCCCCCTCCTTCTCTCCCTTCCTCCCTCTCTCCCTCTCCCTCTCTCCCTCTCTCTCTCTCCCTCTCTCTCTCTCCCTCTCCCTCTCTCCCTCTCTCTCTCTCCCTCTCCCCCTCTCCCTCTCTCCCCCTCCTTCTCTCCCTTCCTCCCTCTCTCCCTCTCCCTCTCTCCTTTTCCCTCTCTCCCTCTCTCCCTCTCCCTTCCCCTCTCCCTCTCTCCCTCTCCCTCTCCTTCTCTCCCTCTCTCCCTCCCTCCCTCTCTCCCTCTCCCTCTCTCTCTCTCCCTCTCCCCCTCTCCCTCTCTCCCCCTCCTTCTCTCCCTTCCTCCCTCTCTCCCTTTCCCTCTCTTCCTCTCCTTCTCTCCTTCTCTCCCTCTCTCCCTCTCTCCCTTTCCCTCTCTCCCTCTCTCTCTCTCCCTCTCCCCCTCTCCCTCTCTCCCTCTCTCCCCCTCCTTCTCTCCCTCTCTCCCTCTCACCCCTCTCAAAAAAAAAAAAAAAAGGCCCAGGGCAGGGAAAGGGGTTAGTTCTGGGTTTCAGGACCAGAGTGATGCCCTGAGGTGCCCTCTCCCCACCCCCGCCCATACTGCTAATAGACCAAGGGCCTTGCAGGGACCGTGACAGGGCACATGGCAGGACTTGCTCGGGTGACGTTGGGGACGGTCCTCTGCTCTGTGTGTGACAGAAAGGCTGTTTCTCTGCTCGTGAGCGAGTGGGACCTCGAGCCTTAGAGGGGGAGCAGGGTCCCCAGGCCCGCCCCATCATTCATGGCTGCCCAGCGCCAGTCACAGGTCCCCCTGGGAGGTGGCAGCTCGGGGCTCCGACACAGCCTGGGACAGGCCCCTGCTGTGAGCCCCGCGGCCCCCTCCTCGGGGGTGGCTGTCCCCTCCTCAGACCAGGGCCCAGTAGCCCTACCCCGGGCCGCAGCAGCCCATGGCCTGTGCCCTTACCCGTCTCATGTCTTGTGTTTGTGTTCCATCACCCCATGTCCCATGCTTCCTGTCCCCATGTCCTGTGTTCCAGTGTCCCATGTCTCTATGACCTCTGTCCCCATGTTCCATGTTTCTGTGTCCCTGTCCTCATAGCCCGTGTCCCTGTGTCCCGTGTCCCCTGTCAGGCTTGCATGGTGGGATCCACTGCTGCCACATGTCCACAGTCTCCTGCCTCAGTGTCTCCTGGGCCACCTCCCCTGCTGCTCTGCTCACTAGGCTGCTGTCCCCCTGTCCCAGTGAGGACAAGGGACAGAGGGCAGGGACAGAGGGCAGGGACAGAGAGCAGGGACAGAGGGCAGGGACAGAGGGCAGGGACAGAGGGCAGGGACAGAGGGCAGGGAGCAGAGGGGAGAGGACAGGGGAGGCAGCAAAGTACAGGAGGCTGGGGCAGAGGGCAGGGGGCAGGGGGGAGGGGAGGGGGCAGAGGATGGGGGCAGAGAACAGAGGGCAGGGGGCAGAGGGCAGGGGGGAGGGGGGCAGAAGGCAGGGGGAGGGGGCAGAGAGCAGGTGTGAACAGCCCCCCTTTGGCTCCGTCCCCGGCCCACCGCCCCCGTCCTCCGGTTGGCTAATCCCCTGGGCGCGTTCAGTCTGGGGTGAGGCCCGGTGCCGAGTAATTACAGGCGGAGGGAGAGGTCTGCACCGGGTGTGGGGGGCTGTCATTAGGGGCAGCCGGCATGTTTCATCTCCCGCCAGCTGCCGGGGCACCCTGCCCGCAGCCCCGTCCACCGTGGGCATGCGGGCCCTGCACATGCCAGCCGGGGGGCTCGGGCTGCGGGCACACGGACCCCTTCCCCCATCCGTTCCCCCAGCACCCCAGCGGGAGGGCGGGCCGGGGGCTGGATGCCAAGACCCACACGTGGGCATTCACTTGATATTCCCAGTGCACGCAAGCACACGCAGACACACGCAGACACACGCAGCCCACACGTGACACCCCCACAGCCGTGTCTGTGAACCTACATTCTCTCACGTGTGTTCACACATGTGTCACATGCCGCGGGCCACACGCCACCCTTTGAACCTTTTTTTCTCAGCAGGGGCCCACTGCCCCCCATCTTGGCGTTGAGACGGAAACCAAGGGACAGGGTCCCCTCACGCCCCCCAGGAGCCCCCCGAGCCCAGGCCAGTGTGGTGAGGTGTGCCCTCTACCTGGGGCAGCCCCGAGCTACAGAGAACTTGCCGGGTTGCCGAGGACGGGGTTCACCCCTGCAGCACCTCGAGGGGGCCTCCCCCTACCTCTTCTGGGGGGACACATCCCAGCACCCCAGTCCCACACCCAGGGTGTCTGCCACCTTCAGAGATCTGACCTCCCAGAAAAGAAAGGCCACCGAGCTTAAGGGCCGGGGCCGGGGCCTCTGGGGACAGTTACTTGGGGACACGGGAGCCTGTGGGTACCACCTCCTCCACCCGGAGCAGAGGAGCCGCCTGCGGGGACTGAACACCGGCAGTAAAGTGGGTCACCCCCACAGGGGCACTGATGTCACCTCTGTGTCCATAGGGGTGGACGTGGGCAGCTGAGAGGAGATCCCACCCAGGGGATCCCCCAGCACCCACCAGGCCCCACCTGCTCGGGACACCCTCGGACCCTCCAGGGCCCAGAGTCAGGGTTCAGCCAGGGGCCTGGGAGGAAAGGGTGGGGGACAGGTGAGCAGGGGTGGAGACAGTAGTGGCACCTGGGGGCTGGGGGCCGAGCATCTGTCTGTCCGGCTCCTATCCCCCGGCTGTGGGGTGTGACCCTGGATGGACAGACGGCCTCTTCCTCCCAGCAGCCCACGGAGAGGTGGTGAGAGAGTGGGTGCCAACTCCCCAGGGAGGGGGCTGGCCAGGGGCCCTCCACCTTCCCACGGAAGAGAGTGACAGCACTTCCAGAGAGACCAGAGGCT
Source organism: Erinaceus europaeus (assembly GCF_950295315.1). Classification (NCBI taxonomy): domain Eukaryota; kingdom Metazoa; phylum Chordata; class Mammalia; order Eulipotyphla; family Erinaceidae; genus Erinaceus; species Erinaceus europaeus. The sequence goes on along the minus strand of NW_026647532.1, from coordinate 18,943 downwards.
GGCAGGCTTCCCAAGGTGCTCTGTGCATGGCCAGAGCCAGTGCATGGGGGAGGGGGGACATACTCCCCCTGCTAAGGAGGTGTGAGTGTGTTTGTGAGTCTGTCTGTGTGTTTTGGGGCCTTGCAATGCACCATTTCACTGCCCTAGGCCACCTTTTCCCTTCACATAGAGACAGACAGACAGACAGAGGGAGAGATACCACACGCCTGAGCTTCCCCTGGTGCTGCCTGCTAGCTGACTCCATGAGGCGCCAGGGCCCAGGCCTGGACCACCATCACGGGGAGGCAGGAGATACCTCTCTTGGTCCTCATTCTTTATTTTATAAAGATGAAGGGTGATGGGGAGAGGGAGAGACAGATGGACGGTGGATAGAAACCCAGCTCTGCCCCCCCCACGCCCCATCCCAAGGGTTCTCTGCAGCTGGGACAGTTCTCAGCGCTGGCCAAGCTGGGGATTGAACCTGGGGCCTCAGGCACGCAAGGCCTGTGCTCTAGTGCTGAGCTCCACCAGGCCCGGCTCACTCAGGATAAGCCCACCAAGCGGGCGGACGGGGGCAGGGGGACCAGGGCTCCCGAGGACACACTGGGGACAGCACCCCCACTGCCGATGGAGACACACCAACCCTGTGCCGGAGGAGCAGTGGAGCTCAGACCTGAGCCCCTGGTTCAAGTCCCAGGGCTGTCTTCCTGTCTCCCTGTGTCTCTGAGTCTCTGTGAGGTGCCTCTCTGGGGTCAGGAGGAGCGAGGGCTGGAGGGTCCACAGGCAAAAACCTCAGAACCAGAAGCCAGAAGCCTGGTCGTCACGCTGTTGCTTGTTTCTTGTTTGCTTTCATTCAGGGGCTACAGATTCTGAGCCCCAGGACGCAGCTTCCTCTCTATCAAAGTACTAAAGAAAGAAGGCAGGTCTGGCCTGCCTTCCCTGGACAGACGACCTCCCCAGAGCCCTGCCCCACTAGGGACAGACAGACAGACACAGGCTGGGGGTGTGGATCCACCTGCCAACACCCATGTCCAGCGGAGAAGCAATGACAGAAGCCACAACTCCCACCTGCTGCTCCCCATAGAGAATTTGGGTCCAGACTCCCAGAGGGATAAAGAACAGGGAAGCTTCCAGTGGAGGGGATGGGACAGGGAACTCTGGGGGTGGGAGCTGTGTGGGGTTGTCCCCCTGTGATCTTACAGTCTTGTTAATCTTTATTAAATAAATAAATACATAAACCTGGGGTCTGGTGGTAGCACAGCGGGTTAAGTGCACGTAGCGCAAAGCACAAGGACCGGCATAAGGACCCCGGTTCGAGTCCCCGGCTCCCCACCTGCAGGGGAGTCGCTTCACAGGTGGTGAAGCAGGTCTGCAGGTGTCTGTCTTTCTCTCCCCCTCTCTGTCTTCCCCTCCTCTCTCCATTTCTCTCTGTCCTATCCAACAACAACTACATAAATAAAAACAATAATAATAACCACAGCGACAATAAAACAACAAGGGCAGCAAAAGGGAAAATAAACGGCTTCCAGGAACAGTAGATTCATGGTGCAGCCGCTGAGCCCCAGCAGTAACCCCGGAGGCAAAAGGAAAAAATACATAAACCTTATGGAACTGCAGCTGAGACACGTGTAAAGCGCCACAGCCTCAGCCACCAGCTGCAGACGCCGCCATGACGCCACCTTGAGCTCCCTGGGCAGACGCCCTCCCCCGTGTGTCCTGGAGCCTCCCCTCCCCAGAGCCCTGCCCCACTAGGGACAGACAGACACAGGCTGGGGGTGTGGATCCACCTGCCAACACCCATGTCCAGCGGAGAAGCAGTGACAGAAGCCACAACTCCCACCTTCTGCTCCCCATAGAGAATTTGGGTTCCTGCTCCCAGAGGGATAAAGAACAGGGGAGCTTCCCGTGGAGGGGATGGGACAGGGACTCTGTGGTGGGAGCTGTGTGGGGTTGTCCCCCTCTGTTCCTATGGTCTTATTGGTCATTATTAAATCACTAATAATTAAAAATAATAAGAGAGCAGGCAGTGGCACACCCAGCTGATCTTACACTTTAAAGAGTGAAAGGACCTGGGTTCGAGTCCCCAGTCCCCACCTGCAGGGGAAACTTCACAAGTGGTGAAGCAGGTCTGCAGGTGTCTCTCTGTCTCTCCCTCTGCTTTCAGTTTCTCTGTCTCTGTTCAATAAAAAGGAAGGCCGGCCAGGCCCCAGGTGTGCTGTTCCCGTCAGCAGGCCCTGAACCCAGTGGCACTCAGGGCGGGTCCCCACGGTGTCAGGAAGCAGCAGGTAGGGAGGGCAGCAGTGTCTCTGAGGGTACAGTGCCCCCAGTACCCTGACGTTGCCTTGGCTGAGGGATCCTGGGGGCAGGGGCAGTGAGGGCCGGGACTGTCCCCACTCCCCACCCTTCAACACCCACAGAGTGACCGTCCCAGGAGCTGGACGGTGGTTCAGGGGACATGGCATGTGCAAGACAGGTGCTGGGCTGGGGGAGACATGGGACTTGCAGTCCATCCCTGGCACCCAGCACCCAGCACCCAGCACTGCCCACACCAAATGCTAAGCTGTGCTCTATAGGAAAGGAGGGAGGGTTAGGGAGGAGAAGAGGGGAAGAAGAGGAGGAGAGAGGGGAGAGGAAAGGAAGGATGAGCAGAGGGGAGAAGGGGAGGAGGTGAGGAGAGGGAGGGAGGGAGGGAGGGAGAGAGGAAGGGAGGGAGGTGGAGGGAGGGGAGGAGGAAGCAGGGGAGCACCACTGGGCCTCGGGCCTCAGCCTCCGAAATCCTGGTTCACCTGCAGCTACTGCAGCCTGGTCCAGGCCCTGCCCCTCCAGTGTGGACACAGGACCTGGAGGTCTGGAGGGGCGTGGGGTGTCTGGGGGGACACATCTGTCTTGGGGTCCAGGCTTCTGCAGCCCGAGGACAGGGCAGGCCTGGCCCCAGCTGGGCCCCTCTGTCTCGCTTCTCACCCCTGTGTCCAGCCTCGGGGACGATGGCCTGGCAGCCCCGTGCCTGGGTCCCCAGCCGCCCTCTCCAGGGGAGACGCCCACCTCCAGGAGAGAAGATGGGACGGACACACCCCTGCCCGGCATCCTCGGCAGAGAGCGGGGGGGAGGCCACGGGGATGGGTCCGGGAGGGGACAAGCAGAGGGGCATCCTGGGGTGGGGACTCTGGGGGACAGAGCCCATCTGCTCCAGCCCTGGCACACAATATGGGGCTCAGCACACACGGCTGGGGAAGGGAGCTGGCCGTCGCTTGAGCGAGCGAGTGAGTGAGTGAGTGAGTGAATGAATGAATGAATGAGTGAATGAGTGACAGAAGAGAGGAGAGGGAAGAGGAGGGGAAGAGGTGAGTATCGGTAAAAAAGGAGGAAAGAAGGAAGAGATGGAGGGAAGAAAGAAGTAGGGGAGATGGATGGATGGATGGATGGATGGATGAGTTGGTGAATGTGTGAGTGAATGAATGAATGAGTGACAGAAGAGAAGAGGAGAGGGAAGAGGAGGGGAAGAGGTGAGTTTCGGGAAGAAGGAAGGAAAGAAGGAAGAGATGGGGGGAAAGGAGGAGGAAGCAGGGAGCTACCTGAATGGATGGATGGATGGCTGAGTGAGTGAGTGAGTGAGTGAGTGAATGAGTTCCCGATGAGGAAATGGCTGGTGAGGGAGAGGCCTGAGTGAGGGAAGACCGGTATGGGGTTGGCATCCTGGGTGTGAGCTGTGAGCCATGCACAACAGGGGAAACGCTAAAGCCAGCAGAGCCCGCTCTCCCTCCCGCCCAGGCCTCCAGCCTTTGAAGGGAGCTGGAGCCCGCCTGGGCTCTGACTTCAAAGCCCGTAGCATCCGGGATTTCCCGGGCCAGGAGGCCCCAGGCCAGGGCGTGCTCCTGTGGGGAACTCCAGCACCCAGAGCGGGGGTTCCCGGGGTGCAGGGCCCTGGCCACCTTGCCCCCAGGGCCGCAGAGAGCCCTCTCCTTGCCCTCAACAGCCACCAGCCACCCCCACCTCCACCCAGCCTCCCATCCCTCCATCCATCAGTCCATCAAATGTCAACCATTCATCTACTCATCCACCCATCATCCACCCACCATCCATCCAACATCCACTCACAAATCTATCCAACCATAAATCCATCCACCCATCCATCCATCATCCATCATCCACCCATCCATCATCCACCCATCCATCATCCATCATCCACCCATCCATCTATCCATCCATCCATCATCCACCCATCCATCATCCACCTATCCATCATCCACCTATCCATCTATCCATCCATCCATCCATCATCCATCCATCATCCACCCATGCATCATCCACCCATCCATCCATCCATCCATCATCCAACCATCTATTCATCTATCAACCATTCATTCATCTATATCCATTGATCCATTCACCTATCCATCCACCAATCTGTCCATCATATACCCATCCAGCCATTATCCACCTATCCATCCACCCACCCATCCATCTATCCATCATCCATTCATTCATATCCATCCACCATCCATCCATCATCCATGCATCCATCATCCACCCATCCATCTACCCATCCACTGTCCACCCATTCATCATCCATCCATTCATCCATCATCCACCCACTATCCACCCACCATCCATCATCCATTCATTCATCCATATCTATCCATCCATCCATCCATCCACTATCCACCCATTCATCATCCACCTATTCATCCATCATCTACCTATCCATCCATCCATCCATCATCCATCCATCACCCATTCATTCATCTATATCCATCCATCCATAATCCACCTATCCATCCATCATACATCCATTACCTATTCATTCATCCATATCCATCCATCCATTCATCATCCATCCATCCATCATCCATCAGTCCACCAATCTATCATCCACCCACCATCCACCCACCATCCATCATCCACCTCTCCATCCATCCATAACCCAGTCATTCATCCATCCATCCATCCACCCATATGTCCATCATCCACCCATCCATCCACCCATCCATCCATCATCCACCTATCCGTCCATCATCCATCCATGCATTCATTCATCTATATCCATCCATCCATCCATCCATCCATCCATTCATCCATCCATCATCCATCCATCATCCCATCCATCCATCCATCCATCCATCCATCCAGCCAGCCAGCCAGCCAGCCAGCCAGCCAGCCATTAATGGAGCAATTCCCCATGACAGACAGATATGGGGACATTTGAGTGGAGATGAGAGGCACTGCAGTAATGAATGGAGCCACAGTGGGGGGAGCTGTCATATGGGGGCTCAGGGTTCTGAGGCCCTAGAGCCCAGGTGCCTGCAGCAAGGATCTCAAGGCCACGGGGAAAGTCAGAGGACGGGGCTGGGCTCAGGTGAGTGAGGCCTCGAGTCTGTGGGAAGGAGGCTCCTCGGCCTGTGAGCCAGGGCTGCCCTGAGGCCTGGAGCACCCACACCTGCCCACAGGCGGGGCTCACCTGGGGGGAAGGGATGGACAGTGGTTAGTGGGTATCCCACAGGGATAGGGCTCCAGAGGCAGCTCCGTGGGTGGGGTGAGTGGGGGCCCAGATGCCACAGGGTCAGAGCCCCTGGGGAAGCTTTGTGCTGTCTCTCTCTGTCTCTGTCTCTCTGAAAGACCCCTTTGTCCACGTCCAGCCCTGTGGCCAGCCCTGGAGCTGGCATCTGGCAGTCACCGCTGGCACAGGTACCCAGTGAGGTCACGAGCCCATCCCAGGCTTCTCCCCGTCGCACGTTCCTGGGGCTCAGGGCACAGACCCCCACTTCCTGTGGACAGACGGATGGACGGGGACCCCTCCCAGCCAGGCACGCTGGTCCAGGAGACCGGGGTCCCGTGATGGAGAGACAGCCTGGGGACCCACCTGTGGGAGGCGGCATGAGGATGTGGTCCCCTGCCCCTGGCACCTCATCACAGGAGGGGCCGTGTCTCCCAGACACCAGTGAGGTGGCCCCAGAGGCCCCGGGGACATGGGGGACGCGGGGGATGTGGCTCATTGCCACCATCACTGCTGTGCCCCACCAGCGCTGACAGCTGGCCCTGCGTCCATTGTCCCCGGGAAGGTCACCGGGTGTCCCCGGCCCCGCTCGCGGCAGGGAGGGGGAGGGGAGCCACCTCGGGCCTGGGCGTCCCTGCTGGGGGACAGCATCCTGGGGGACGGCCATTGAGGGGGTCTCAGGGCACTGCCAAGGGCCGGGCATGAACCCCAGCATTGCCCTGCCTGTCTCTGTCTCCATCCCTGTCTCTCTGTAACTCTCTCTCTGTTTCTGTCTCTCTGTCTCTCTGTCTCTTTGCCTCTGTTTCTCTGTCTCTGTCTGTCTCTCTGTCTCTGTGTGTCTATATCTCTCTCTGTTCCTGTCTCTCTTTCTCTTTGCCTCTGTTTCTCTGTCTCTGTCTGTGTCTCTGTCTCTGTGTCTCCATTTCTGTCTCTCTCTGTTTCTGTCCCTCTGTCTCTCTTTCTCTCTGTCTATGTCTCTGTGCCTCTGTTAGCCCCCAGTCCCCACCTGCAGGGGGAAGCTTCATGAGTGGTGGAGCAGGGCTGCAGGGGTCTCTGTCTCTCCCTCTCTGTCTCCCCTCCTCTTGATTTCTCTCTGTGTTGTCCAATAAAATACAAAGAGGAAAAGAAGGGGAAATGGCCACAGGTAGCTATCCACTTCTAGGTCCCGTCAGCCCTGGGGGTCAGCCCTAGGGGTCAGCTCTGAGGGTCAGTCCTAGGGGTCAGCCCTGGGGGTCAGTCCTAGGGGTCAGCTCTAGGAGTCAGCCCTGGGGGTCATCCCTGAGGACTGTCCCGGGGGGGTTCATCCCTGAGGGTCAGCCCTGGGGGTCATCCCTGAGGGTCAGCTATGGGGTCAATCTGTGGGTCAGCCCTGGGGGTCAGCTCTGGGGGTCAATCTGGGGGTCATCTCTGGGGGGTCATCTCTGAGGGTCATCCCTGGGGGTCAGCTATGGGGGTCAATCTGGGGGTCAGCCCTGGGGGTCTTCTCTGAGGGTCAGCCCTGGGGATCAGCTATGGGGGTCAATCTGGAGGTCAGCCCTGGGGGTCAATCTGGGGGTAAGCCCTGGGGGTCATCTCTGAGCGTCATCCCTGGGGGTCAGCTATGGGGGTCAATCTGGGGGTCAGCCCTGGGGGTCAGCCTTGGGGGTCATCTCTGAGGGTCAGCCTTGGGGGTCAGCTCTAGGGAAGGCCCGAGGGGAGGGGCCTGCCCCCTGCCCCCTGCCCCTGCAGGACCCTGTCCAATCCAGCCTGGCTGCAGAGACACCAGCTCAGCGTCCTCCTGCGGAGACAGGCCGCCATCAGCCTGCTGGGCGCCGGGCCCGGCCTTCACTCGGCCCCCAGGCAGGCTACACACGAACCCCCAGGCCCTTCCCACCAGCCGCCCCTCTGAGTGAGCATCCCCCGGGCCATCCCCCTGTCCCGGGACAGACGGACAGATGTGGTGTGGGGCCTGCAGGTCAGGCTCCGGGTGAGCAGAGCTGGGACCCCACCCACCTGGTCGGTCGCGCAGGGCCACGGTGTCTGCGAGGAGGCCCCTCCTTTCAGCTGGGCTTTTCCTTACTCTGGTCACAGTCCAGAGCTTTCCTTGCAGTGACCTGATTCTCTTGTAAACAGTTTACTGGGGGGTGTTGGGCAGGGGCGCACCCGGTTAAGCTCACAGTACTAAGCACGAGGTCCCATGCAAGAATCCATCCAGGTTCGAACCCCCCTCCCCACTTGCCGGGGGAGGGTCTGGGGGTCGGGGAGAAGAGTCACAAGTGGTGAAGCAGGGCTGCAGGTGTCTGTCTGTCCCCATTCCATCTCCCCCTCCCTCTCAATCTCTCTGTCCCAGCTAGTAAAATGGAAAGAATGGCCACCAGGAGCGCCAGAGACAACCTTGGAGGCAAAATAGTAATAATAATAAAATCCCTCTGTTTATCGGCTAAACACAGAGTCAGATGCAGAGGGAAGGGGAGACAGAGACTCCTGCAGTCTTGCCTCACGCCTCTCAGAGCTTCCCCCCTGCAAGCGGGAAGCAGGGGCTTGAACCCGGGTCCTTGTGCATGGTGACCTGCACTCACCGGGAGTGTCACCGCCCGGCCCCTTCCTGGTGATGTTTACAGGGACAGACGGCTTCCATGTTGAGGTGGCCAGGGAGGTGACACAGGACACAGCTCACATGAACGGCTTCACAGTCATTCCTGAGAGCTGGTGACGTCCTCCCCCTCTCCCCTCCCTCTCCCCATCCCCTCCCCCTCCTCCTCCCCTTCTCTCCCCCTCCCTCTCCCTCTCCGTCTCCCTCCCCCTTCCCCTCCCCCTCCTCCTCTCCTTCTCACCCCCTCCCTCTCCCTCTCCGTCTCCCTCCCCCTTCCCCTCTCCCTCCCCCTTCTCCTCCCCCCTTCCCCTCTCCCCCTCCCTCTGCCCTCACCTTCTCTCTCACAGAGAAATAAATAAATTGGGACCAGGTGAGGTGCTGACACACCTGGTTAACCATCCAAAGCACAGTGCACAAGGACCCGGGTTCAAGCCCCCGTGCCCACCTGCAGGGGGGAAGCTTTGCGAGTGGTGGAGCAGGGCTGCAGGTGTCTCTCTGTCTCTCTCCCTCTATCCCCCCTCCCCTCTCAATTTCTCTCTGTTTCTATCCAATAATAAATCAATGAAATAAGTAAGAACAGGAAAAATTAAACAAAGAAATAAACAAATCTTTTAAAAATACAGCATGTTGAGAGGAGCCTTCCATCTGGCTTGGCCGGCCGCCCCCAGGCCCCTCACCCGCCCGGCCTCAAAGTCACCCGCCACCCGCGTCTGGGCTGAGAGCTTTATTTTTAGACGTCTGTTCGATCGCGCCTTCCCAGGCTAAGTGCTGTGCCCGGCCTTGTGGTCTCCCCGCCTCCATTTGCAGCCGGTGGGCAGCTCGGCCGGATCAGCACCTTTCCACCTTTCCCCACTTAGCGCCTCCGGCACCTTCGCCAAAAGCCAAAAGCCAAAAGCCGGAGCCTCCCAGCGCCCCATCGACCTGCCATGCACTCACCCCCACCCCGCTGCTAATGTCAGTTTCACCTGGAGCCCACATCCTCGGGCTGGGAGCGTCACAGCAGGCTCTTCTTTCTAGATGATCGCTTTGGCTATTTTAAACCGTTCTGGGGGGAGGTAGCTCCCTCGTGCCTGTGCCTGTGACCCCAGCACCACATGAGCGGTGCTCCAGCAATGGAGAGAGCTCAGGGAGAGCAAAGTGCTGTCTCCCCCTTCTCTCTCAACCTCCCTCTTTCTTGATTTTATTATCATTATAAGATAAAGCAGAGAGAAATTGAGAGAAGATGGGGGGATAGAGAGAGGGAGAGAAAGAGACAGGACCCTAGACCCAAGATCTCAGAACCCAGAACCTCAGAACCTCAGAACACCAGGACCCAGGACGCCAGAACTCAGGACCCAGGACGCCAGGACTCAGCACCCAGGGCCCAGGACCCCAGAACTCAGCACCCAGAATTCCAAGACCCAGAGCCCCAGGATTTCAGAAACCAGGATTCAGGATGCCAGGACCCAGGACCCCAGAACGCAGCACCCAGGACCCCAGAACTCAGCACCCACAAGCCAGGACCCAGAAGTCAGCACCCAGGACCCAGGACCCCAGAACTCAGCACTCAGGACCCCAGAACGCAGCACCCAGGACCCCAGAACTCAGCACCCAGGAACCCAGAACTCAGCACCCAGGACCCCAGAACGCAGCACCCAGGACCCCAGAACTCAGCACCCAGGAACCCAGAACTCAGCACCCAGGACCCCAGAACTCAGCACCCACAAGCCAGGACCCAGAAGTCAGCAACCAGGACCCCAGAACTCAGCACCCACAAGCCAGGACCCAGAAGTCAGCAACCAGGACCCCAGAACTCAGCACCCACAAGCCAGGGCCCCAGAACTCAGCACCCAGGACCCCAGAACTCAGCACTCAGGACCCAGGACCCCAGAACTCAGGACCCCAAAACTCAGTACCCACAAGCCAAGATGCCAGAACTCAGCACCCACAAGCCAGGACCCCAGAACGCAGCACCCAGGACCCCAGAACTCAGTACCCATAAGCCAGGACCCAGAACTCAGCACCCAGGACCCAGGACCCCAGAACTCAGCACCCAGGAACCCAGAACTCAGCACCCACAAGCCAGGACCCAGAAGTCAGCACCCAGGACCCCAGAACTCAGCATCCATAAGCCAGGACCCCAGAACTCAGCACCCAGGACCCCAGAACTCAGCACTCAGGACCCAGAACCCCAGAACTCAGGACCCCAAAACTCAGCACCCACAAGCCAAGATGCCAGAACTCAGCACCCACAAGCCAGGACCCCAGAACGCAGCACCCAGGACCCCAGAACTCAGTACCCATAAGCCAGGACCCAGAACTCAGCACCCAGGACCCAGGACCCCAGAACTCAGCACCCAGGAACCCAGAACTCAGCACCCACAAGCCAGGACCCAGAAGTCAGCACCCAGGACCCCAGAACTCAGCATCCATAAGCCAGGACCCCAGAACTCAGCACCCAGGACCCCAGAACTCAGCACTCAGGGCCCAGGACCCCAGAACTCAGGACCCCAAAACTCAGCACCCACAAGCCAAGATGCCAGAACTCAGCACCCACAAGCCAGGACCCCAGAACTCAGCACCCAGGACCCAGGAGCCCAGAACTTAGCACCCAGGACCCAGGACCCCAGAACTCAGCACCTAGAAGCCAGGACCCCAGAACTCAGCACCCAGGACTCAGGACCCCAGAATTCAGCACCCAGGACCCAGGACCCCAGAACTCAGCACCCAGGACCCAGGACCCCAGAACTCAGCACCCAGTATTCCAAGACCCAGGGCCTCAGGATCTCAGAACCCAGGACCCAGGATGCCAGGACCCAGGACCCGGGATAGCAGGACCCCAAGACTCTAGGAGCTCAGGACCCAGGGCCTAGCACCCAAGACTTCAGAACCCAGGACTAACTCCTGGTTCCTAGGACCCAGGACCCAGCCTCTGAGGCCACAGCACCCTTCCTGGGCCCTCAGGCAGGACTGTCCCCAAGCCACTGGGTGTAAAGCCAGCCGCAGGCTGCATGGTTTCTGGGGTGCCCGTTTCTGGGGTGCTCCTGCTGTCGACTCCAGAGGGAGAGGCAGAGGAGACCCCCCCTACAGAGCCCTCAGCAGCTGGGGATGTTGAGGTGGGGGTCTTCTGGCAGTGGGGTGGGAGGCCTCCCTCTCCCCCCTCCATGCCCGGACCCCCCAGTTCTGCCTCCCTCGTCTGATCCTGCCCTGCGCCCCCACCCCCTTCGTCCCCGGATGCGGGGAGGTGTCCTCACGAGGCCTTGGGGACCTGGCGTGGCCTTGGCCCCTCTAATCTGATCGTCCCACAGCCAAGGCTGTTGCGCCATGCTGACGGCGGCCTCCGGGGTCCCTGCCATATGCAATGAGGCCGTTGGGGATGGTGGGGTGCAGCCCCTCAGGCTGGGAGATAGCACACTGGGCGGAGGGCATGCCTCACCGGCCCTGGGTGCAAGCCCCTGCTCCACAGCAGAGGACCACACACAGATGGCAGAACAGCCTGTGGCCACTCTCAGATGGACATCATCATGCAGGGGACACCATACAGGGACGGGGGCAGAGGACAGAGGGACACCAGACAGGGGGCAGAGGACAGGGGGACACCACACAGGGACAGGGGGCAGAGGACAGGGGACACCACACAGGGACAGGGGACAGAGGACAGGGGGACACCACACAGGGACAGGGGGCAGAGGACAGGGGGACACCACACAAGGACAGGGGACAGGGGGACACCACACAGGGACAGGGGACAGAGGACAGGGGGACACCACACAGGGACAGGGGGCTGAGGACAGGGGGACACCACACAGGGACAGGGAGCTGAGGACAGGGGGACACCACACAGGGACAGGGGGCAGAGGACAGGGGGACACCACACAGGGACAGGGGGCAGAGGACAGGGGGACACCACACAGGGACAGAGGACAGGGGGACACCACACAGGGACAGGGGACAGAGGACAGGGGGACACCACACAGGGACAGGGGACAGAGGACAGGGGGACACCACACAGGGACAGGGGGCAGAGGACAGGGGGACACCACACAGGGACAGGGGACAGAGGACAGGGGGATACCACACAGGGACAGGGGACAGAGGACAAGGGGACACCACACAGGGACAGGGGACAGAGGACAGGGGGACACCACACAGGGACAGGGGACAGAGGACAGGGGGACACCACACAGGGACAGGGGACAGAGGACAGGGGGACACCACACAGGGACAGGGGACAGAGGACAGGGGGACACCACACAGGGACAGGGGACAGAGGACAGGGGGACACCACACAGGGACAGGGGGCAGAGGACAGGGGGACACCACACAGGGACAGGGGACAGAGGACAGGGGGACACCACACAGAAACAGGGGACAGAGGACAGGGGGACACCACACAGGGACAGGGGACAGAGGACAGGGAGATACCACACAGGGACAGGGGGCAGAGGACAGGGGGACACCACACAGGGTGTGGGGAGGGTGTGGGGACAGGGGGACGGGGCCACCACACAGGGACACAGGGACATATGGACACTGGGACACAGGGACTGGGAGCCACCACACAGGGACACGGGCTGCACGGTTCATGGGGGCCATCTCTCCCTTCCTCTCACGGGCAAGTTGAAAGTCCTTGCTCAGAACGAGCTCGGGCCGCACCCCAGCACCCTGACTGGGCGGGGAGGGGGGTCGGCCGCACCCCACTCTGGACTCGACCCCGGGGACCTGGGTAGCCGGAGCAGAGGCCGTGTCCTGGCCATGGGGCTCTGTGTGGCCTAGGGGACCTGCAGGCGGGTGTCCCCAGCCCCGTGCACCAGGAAAGCCTGGTTCTCTCTGTCCCTCTCTCGTCTCTCTTATTTTTTCTCATCTTTCTCATCTCTCTCTGTCTCTCATGTCTCTCATCTCTTACTCTGTCATGTCTCTCATCTATCATCTCTCACCTTTCACTGTCACTTCTCTCTTGTCTCCCTCATGCCTCCTCTCCCTCCCTCTCGTCTCTCCTCTCTTGTCTCTCTGTAGTGTTGAGAACTTTCCTCTCTGTGGCCACAATGGCTTTTAAAAATATTTTACTTATAGGGAGCCGGGCGGTAGCGCAGCGGGTTAAGCGCACGTGGTGCAAAGCGCAAGGACCGGCATAAGGATCCCGGTTCGAGCCCCCGGCTCCCCACCTGCAGGGGAGTCGCTTCCCAGGCGGTGAAGCAGGTCTGCAGGTGTCTGTCTTTCTCTCCCCATCTTCCCCTCCTCTCTCCATTTCTCTCTGTCCTATCCAATGACGATGACATCAATTACAACAACAATAATAGCTACAACAATAAAACAAGGGCAACTAAAGAGAATAAATAAATATTTTAAAATATTTTATTTATTTATGAAGTAGAGGTGGAGAAATTGAGAGGGGAGTGAGAAATGGAGAGAGAGTGACCTGCAGCCTTGCTTCACCACTCAGGAAGCTTTCCCCGCAGGTGGGGAGCAAGGGCTCGAACCCAGGTCCCGTGCACTGTGACGTGAGCACTCAGCCAGGTGCTCCCCGCCCGACCCCTCAGTGGCCTGGCACCATCAGGGCCCCCACCTCTGCCAGTCAGTGGTCCTTCTTGTTTCACACATTGGCCGCGGGGAGGGAGGGAGAGAGACAGACACCCTGCAGCACCCCGGGATGTGGCGGGTGGCCCCCTCCGCCAACCCCTCCCTCCCCCCGGGCTGGCAGCTGGAGGGTGCGGCCCTGCTGGGCTGCCGGCTCCTCTAGGCTGGACACTCCGCTTTCCCTCACAGCCAAGCGGAGAGAGATCTGCTTCTGGTCTTATTTCCCAGCTTCCCCGGCTCTTTCTCCTCTTGTGGAGGGGTGTGGTCTGCGGCACAGCTGCGGGTAACAGACCTTAAGACAAAGAAGCCACATGCTTTTTAGAAGATGTTTTATTTACTCGCGTATTTACTGGGTAGAGACAGAAATGGCAAAGAGGGGCGCCGGCTGGTGGCGCACCTGGCTGAGCCCACACAACACGGCGCGCAAGGACCCGGTTCCAGCCCCCGGTCCCCACCTGCAGGGGGAAGCTTCCCGAGTGATGGAGCAGGGCTGCAGGGGTCTCTCTGTCTCTATCCCTCTATCTCCCTCTCTCTCCACTCAGTTTCTTTCTGTCACTACCCAACCATAAATAAATACAAAGATTTTTAAAATATCCTTCTTTGAAATGAAGAAGGTGCTAGCAGAGATTCCTGGAGTGGGAGCAGGCCTGGGCTCGGCAGAGGGACAGGAGTCGAACCCTGGCACCACATGGCAGACGTTGCAGCCCCAGAGGAAGAGCTGTGCTGTGCTCTCTCTCTGCCTGGCTGTGGAAGCAGACTGGGCTGGTGGCCAGATGCCCCCCTCCCGCAAAATGGAAGTAAGACAGGCCCCCCAAGACCCACCCTGCCGAGGGGTGTGGGTGAGGTGGACGGACGGGCACGGACCCTCACAGACCCGGCCGCGGCCTTGAAGGGGAGCAGAAGACACAGGCCACGGGGCAGAGGCCACAGAGCCTCGGAGACCAAGAGACAGAGCAGGACCCACACATCATGGCCGCGGCTGCAGACACACCCAAAGGGCTTGGAAGAAAGCCCAGAGGAAGGATGGAGGCCGAGCATCAAAAGGAGGGCGTACTCCAAGGCCAGGGAGTCAGCAGAAATGGGAGGACCCAGGTGAAGACAGGGCCCCAGGGAACACTCCAGGTGGTGGTGGTGGGACGGCAGAGGCCTGAGGGAGAAGGTCTGGTGGGGAGGAGGCTCAGACACAGTAGTGCATTCCCAGAGAGGGGCAGGGAGAGGGGGAGAGAGACGGAGGGGGCAAGGAGAGGGGGAGGGAGATGGAGGGGACAGGGAGAGGGGGAGGGAGATGGAGGGGGCAGGGAGAGGGGGAGAGAGAGACGGAGGGGGCAGGGAGAGGGAGAGAGAGAGATGGAGGGGGCAGGGAGAGGGGGAGAGAGAGACGGAGGGGGCAGGGAGAGGGGGAGAGAGAGACGGAGGGGGCAGGGAGAGGGGGAGAGACGGAGGGGGCAGGGAGGGGGGAGAGAGAGACGGAGGGGGCAAGGAGAGGGGGAGGGAGATGGAGGGGGCAGGGAGAGGGGGAGGGAAATGGAGGGGGCAGGGAGGGAGGGAGAGAGAGACGGAGGGGGCAGGGAAAGGGGGAGAGAAATGGAGGGGGCAGGGAGGGGGGAGAGAGAGACGGAGGGGGCAAGGAGAGGGGGAGGGAGATGGAGGGGGCAGGGAGGGGGGAGAGAGAGATGGAGGGGGCAGGGAGAGGGGGAGGGAGATGGAGGGGGCAGGGAGAGGGGGAGAGAGAGATGGAGGGGGCAGGGAGGGGGGAGGGAGATGGAGGGGGCAGGGAAAGGGGGAGAGAGACGGAGGGGGCAGGGAGGGGGGGAGGGAGATGGAGGGGGCAGGGAGAGGGGGAGAGGGAGATGGAGGGGGCAAGGAGAGGGGGAGGGAGATGGAGGGGGCAGGGAGAGGGGGAGAGAGAGATGGAGGGGGCAGGGAGAGGGGGAGGGAGATGGAGGGGGCAGGGAGAGGGGGAGAGAGAGATGGAGGGGGCAGGGAGGGGGGGAGGGAGATGGAGGGGGCAGGGAAAGGGGGAGAGAGACGGAGGGGGCAGGGAGGGGGGGAGGGAGATGGAGGGGGCAGGGAGAGGGGGAGAGAGAGATGGAGGGGGCAGGGAGAGGGGGAGGGAGATGGAGGGGGCAGGGAGAGGGGGAGAGAGAGATGGAGGGGGCAGGGAGAGGGGGAGGGAGATGGAGGGGGCAGGGAGAGGGGGAGAGAGAGATGGAGGGGGCAGGGAGGGGGAGAGAGAGACGGAGGGGGCAAGGAGAGGGGGAGGGAGATGGAGGGGGCAGGGAGGGGGGAGAGAGAGACGGAGGGGACAAGGAGAGGGGGAGGGAGATGGAGGGGGCAGGGAGGGGGGAGAGAGAGATGGAGGGGGCAGGGAGAGGGGGAGGGAGATGGAGGGGGCAGGGAGAGGGGGAGAGAGAGATGGAGGGGGCAGGGAGGGGGGGAGGGAGATGGAGGGGGCAGGGAAAGGGGGAGAGAGACGGAGGGGGCAGGGAGGGGGGGAGGGAGATGGAGGGGGCAGGGAGAGGGGGAGAGGGAGATGGAGGGGGCAAGGAGAGGGGGAGGGAGATGGAGGGGGCAGGGAGAGGGGGAGAGAGAGATGGAGGGGGCAGGGAGGGGGGGAGGGAGATGGAGGGGGCAGGGAAAGGGGGAGAGAGAGATGGAGGGGGCAGGGAGAGGGGGAGGGAGATGGAGGGGGCAGGGAGAGGGGTAGAGAGAGATGGAGGGGGCAGGGAGAGGGGGAGGGAGACGGAGGGGGCAGGGAGAGGGGGAGGGAGATGGAGGGGGCAGGGAGAGGGGGAGGGAGATGGAGGGGGCAGGGAGAGGGGGAGGGAGACGGAGGGGGCAGGGAGAGGGGGAGAGAGATGGAGGGGGCAGGGAGAGGGGGAGGGAGATGGAGGGGGCAGGGAGAGGGGGAGGGAGATGGAGGGGGCAGGGAGAGGGGGAGAGAGAGAGATGGCCCCAGGTTCCATCCCCAGCACCACTGTCAGCCAGGGTGGAGCAGGGCTCTGGGGAAATAATAATAATAATAATAATAATTTCTGCAAACAGACTCTCCTGCCTGAGGCTGAGGCCCTGGGTTCCATCCCCAGCACCACCATCAGCCAGGGAGGGGGCAGGGCTCTGGGATAATAATAATAATAATAATAATAATAATAATAATAATTCTGCAAACAGACTCTCCTGCCTGAGGCTGAGGCCCTGAGTTCCATCCCCAGCACCACCGTCAGCCAGGGCAGGGCAGGGCAGGGCTCTGGGGAGAGTGCTACAGTCCCTGGAAGCATTTAGAAGGATGCAGGTGCAAAGGCTGGGGATGACACCCACTGTGCTGAACGGGGAGAAAAGCGTCCGTCAACCAGGGCGCATCACATGGTCACATGGAGGGGTGGGCGCGGGACCTCCTTCCCGAAAGGCCAGGGCTTCCTCGGGCCAGAGCGAGGCACCCCCTCCACAGAGCGCCGTGACGGCAATTAGGTAAGTGATTATGAGAGATGACATAATTGCACGCGAGCTCCCCTTCCAACTCTCAGCAACTTAAAAAGCAATTACAGCAAATAAAATGCGTTTAATTATCTTGTTGGAGCTGTGACACAGGGATGTCAGACAGCAAACAGCACGCAGAGGAGAGTGCCAGCGAGACGCAATCAGGATGAAATGTTAATGACGGGTGGCGATCTGAACCCAGCAGAATAAGCCCAGAGAGAAAAAAGAGTGCACTGAAAAAATAAATAAATAATCAACCCGTTCCCTGAAGTTCTCTGACGACAGCAAGCGTCTCAGCCTACAGAAACAGCGTCTGACCGGTCCGGGAGTGTGGCCTTTCCCCGCTGAGGAGGGAGGCAGAGGAGTCGGTGGTCGTTCCTTTGTTTCAGAAGAAGCAGGACCACCGTCGCTGCTGTGACTGTCAAGGCCGGTAATGGAGCAGATGAACTTGCTAAAAATATATCAATTAAGCTCCTGATTGGGGCTCCATTTTCTCCTTGCGCCGGGAGCTTTATTAATCAATAAAACCGTCAAAAAAAATAATAAGTCGAGAGAAGGAGAAATGATGATGGCAGAGGCACAGACATTCTCTCTTCTCCCCTGGGCTCAGGGGGAGAGGCATGGTGGGGCCGCTGGTGGCTGTGAGCCGGGGTCAGGGGCGCAGCTGTGTGGACACCCCACGTGCGGCTGGACGGTCCCATAAACCCGACGGCCACCCCAGGGGACCCCAGGTGAGTGCAGGTGCCCGAGCAGACGGTCTGCAGCTCCCATGTGGAAGCTCACCGCAGACTAAATCAGCGTTCAGGAGAAGGCCTGCAGGGGAGGAGGAGGTAACGCAGAAAGAGGCCAAGAAAGGACAGGACAGGAGGCCTGGAGCAGGGACGTCCCTGACACCACACTGCCGGAAAGGTGTGAGCCCCACTGAGAGATGGAGGGAGGAAGAGAGAGAGATGAAGGGGGGCCAGGTGATGGTGCCCAAGGATCTGGGTTCAAGCCCCCCGCTCCCCACCTGCAGGGGGAAGCTTCAAGAGTGCAGGTTGGTCTCTCTCTCTCTCTCTCTCTCTCTCTCGCCTCCAGGGTTATCACTGGGGCTCGGTGCCTGCACTAGGAACCCACTGCTCCTGGACACCATTCTTACTCCTTGTTGTTGTTATTATTGTTATTGTTGCCTTTGCTGCTGCTGTTGTTGTTGGATAGGACAGAGAGAAATGGAGAGAGGAGGGGAAGACAGAGAGGGGGAGAGAAAGACAGACACCTGCAGACCTGCTTCACCGCCTGTGAAGTGACTCCCCTGCAGGTGGGGAGCCGGGGACTCGAACTGGGATCCTTATGCTGGTCCTTGGACTTCATGCCATGTGTGCTTAACCCTCTGTGCTACTGCCTGGTCCCCTATTTCTCCCTCTCTATCTCCTCCCCTCTCAATTTCTCTCTCTCTATCTCCAGTAATAAATAAATAAAACATTATAAAAATATGGCAGGGGTAGACAGCATAGTGGTTATGCAAAGAGACTCTCATGCCTGAGGCTCAAAGTCCCAGTTTAATCCCCTGCACCACCATAAGCCAGAGCTGAGCAGTGCTCTGGTAAAAAAGAAAGGAAGGAAGTAGCCACAGGTGTGGGGGACACAGGTGTGGGGGACACAGGTGTAGGGGACACAGGTGTAGGGGACACAGGTGTGGGGACACAGGTGTGGGGGACACAGGTGTAGGGGACACAGGTGTGGGGGACACAGGTGTGGGGGACACAGGTGTGGGGGACACAGGTGTAGGGGACACAGGTGTGGGGACACAGGTGTGGGGGACACAGGTGTAGGGGACACAGGTGTAGGGGACACAGGTGTGGGGACACAGGTGTGGGGGACACAGGTGT